>NC_056736.1:812745434-812750434 GCF_019279795.1 Protopterus annectens | reverse complement strand
TATATGTGTGTATATATATATATATATATATATATATATATATATATATATTAATAAATATTTTATATATATATATATATATATATATATATATATATATATACATAATATATATATATATATATACCCTAAAGGAGAGGAGAGGATCCTATCCGCAGCGGTAGCCTCACAGGACATCTCAAAAATCAGGGTGAAAGCTGCTCTCTCTAAAAACAGCAACACAGCATCCAATGGGTCGGATGGCTGTGTGTGCTGTGTGCTACGAGCTAAAATTAAATGGGCAATTAAGGCACATAAAGATATAGGACTTGCAGACATTGGACCCCACCAGTTTCATGGCTTTGTCAAGGAGAGATCATGCCTTTTGACTTGGTCGACTTCTTGAATAGTCACACCAAGGCCATTGATGGGAAAGGCAGTCCATACAGCCTACCTTGCTTGACCTTGCAGTTTTCACGACACACCCCCCCCCTTTTGTGTGGAAAAAAAAACACCATTTAAATGTGTAAACCCACATGGACAAGATGGGTTTGCAAAACTTCAACAGGGGGACCAAGTTAGAGTTGCTATGCTGTGGAATAAAATCCCGGTCCATGTGAGGCAGCAGAGCACCTCGCTGACTGACAAGAAGAGAGAATCGACCTGTGATGAGATGGAGATGCGGTACCCAGTGGGAAATCTCTCTGACACTGCTGCTGCTGGACAACAACAAAACAAACTAATGATTTTTTTTTTTTTATATATGGGTGCGTAAATACAAGGCATAGCTATTTAGGCTAATGATAGCCTTAAGATAGCCTAGTAACCTAGTATAAACTATGTATATATATATATATATATATATATATATATATATATATATATATATATCTATGGGTCTAGGACAGTCTACCGACAGACTGTTTCACGGAAAGTGAAACGCGCTGTCACAGTTTCACAAAAGCACTTTTTAATGAAAAAAGTGCTTTTGCGAAACTTTCATAAAAGTACAGGGAATTAGGGTCAAGTGGTAGTGGGCGAGATCGGACTACAGTGGGGATAAGGGAATATTCCCTTTTCACCACTGTAGTGCGATGTCAGAGTGAGAATATAAAGGTTGGGGGGTGTGGTGGTTAACTATGGTGTGTTTTTTTTTTTTGTTTTTGTGTGTATGTGTGTGTGTGTGTGTGTGTGTGTGTGTGTGTGTGTTTCACCTTCCGTTTACCGAAACAGCTTTTTCGGTGAAAGCAGTTTTGGTAAACGGTATTCGGTAGGGTTGGATTCAGACAGTTGGTCTTTCAATCAACTGTCCTAGATTCATATATATATATATATATATATATATATATATACATATATGCAGCTTGTGGTAGCAAGGTGGAATTAAAACATTGCAATTTCTCTCCCAGCACAAAAACTATCATTTATCTTTGCCAGTAATTAAGTTTGCTCAAAGCTGATTTTCTTCTGCTCTTGAATTATACGTAATTTCTTCTTTTTGCTCTGTGAAAATTTCACACTCATTATCACATCACAAAATAGTACATTTTTTTGTGCAGCAATTTTGCCTTGTTTTGTTTCAAGTAACACCAAATTGTTGTCTGAATTTTCAGTTTGTTCAATTTGATAATCTTTTTCTACTCCTGCATAAATACATCAGTTTATCATTTACATTATACAGCATTTCTGTAATAACATTAGTTTTAAAAATCTCTGTTGCAATATTTGCTTGCTGTGTTTCTGTCGATGTGGTACAGTCCAGCCAAAAGTGCCATATTTCCTCGCACTCAGTACATTTAATTTTGCAGTTCTTCTTACAACTTCCTTTTCCCAGATATCAAACACATTTGTGATTATCACACATAATTACATTATCATAGTTACTACTAACTGATTCCAATAAATTCCACATGCTTTTATTACAATATATACACATTCCCCACATGATCTACATTTATACACATTATCCACGTTAGGCAGATGACACTCCCTTTGTTCATATTCTTTTAAAGGAACACATGCTTTTCCTCTGAGTCAATATGTTTTGTTCATCATTTTCTCTTTACCCTTATGCACTTTAGTATGGATTTTCTTGGTAATGTCCTTTAAAAAAAAACCCAAATGGAAATAGGTGTGTCTAACAGGTGATTGCTTCTAATTACTTAAATAGCACTATTTGTAAATGTGCATTTTTTCTGAGGAAGTTGCTACATTTTGGCAACAAAAAGCACTTCAATTAAACAGTTTTCTACTAGTGGTGGTCTGCTGCATTGGTGTTGCTGCTAACTTGGTTTATTTAAAGTCTGTTTGTGACTTTCCTAGTTTCTAGATGGCTAAATTAATTCGTCCTTTATTTTACGTCAATTTGAAGTCAGGTGAGCTATGAGGTATGTCAGTACCCATTTGTTGTAGCCTATTTTTAAGGGTAAGAGATCATAAGGGTTGATGGCAGGATTTGGAGAATGGCAGGATCCTTGTCATGGAAGTCCTTGGGGAGGGACGGAGTGGAACTGTAACTTCTTTTATTTTATATTTATTTATTTATTTATTTATTTATTTTTAACATTTGTTAACTTTTTGCTACCTACTTGCTCCACTGGACTACCTACTGAAGATAAATAAAGATTTTTCTGCATGTAAGGCATAAACCTTTAAATCTCTTCCACGTGATAGGCTCCTATTAGATGATGTCTCCTTCTTGAATACTGACTTCAACAGGCAAAAACTGCTCACATTTATAAATTGTTAGTGTAGGGAGAAAAAATGAAGGAGAATTAATTTTTCCAAGAATTTACAGAACAATATGGGCTTTATAAGGAGCAGAGCACATCACAATATATTCGTTTTTTAAACAATGCTTGCCTAATACTTCAAAAGAGCAATAATTCTTGTTCATAAGGATATTGGATCCTGATGGAGGCACAGTAAGGGCTTATTGACTTAGCTGATTGAACATATTGTCAAGAAGTAATGGCAGACCTTATTCATATATTTTGGGTTTAAGTCACCGTGCATCTGTAATGTCAGTTTACCTTGCAGGTTATATCTGGTGATATTCATCTTTCCATTGAATGTGAGATGAACAGCTTAATAGTGTATACTATTTGTCAGCTAAGAGAATGATCTCTGTTGTGCAACAGGCTACTCCTGAAAGGTATACATTCTGTCATATTGGAAAGACTCCATCTACTATTCACTTGATGGAATGTGACTGCCTTTAATGGACTAAACAAAAAGAACAAGTCAATTTATTTTATGTGCTGGAAGCTCTGCTTTACATCCTCATTGTTCCTGAGAAAATGTAGGTTTATTTGTGATTCTCAGCTGCATGTTGGAGTCATGCACTTATCTAGAATTAAACTGTTCATTGTAAATGAATATATATAGTATGCTGCCAAATTGTGATACTGTGTGATTAGTGTTTCTGCTTGTTATGATAGTATATTTACGATATTGCATGCTGAATTTGTAATTCCTTTACATGAATTATATTTATTGGTGGCCAGTAAGGTGTTGCTTTTAAAAATGGTTACTAAAAGAGAATTTATTTCATAATAGTAGACTGCTCTAAATCCAGCATTTGCATTTATGGGTACAATACACACACTGCTACTAATTAGGCAGCCATCTTGATTCCATAAATACTTTGCCTACATTTTCCTGAGATTGGTCAATATTCTGTAACAATGTCATTAATGCTACTCCTCATAGTTGTTTACTCTATGTCTGTTGATGTCTGTATTCACTAGTTTTGCTTATCTGTTGATAGTCTTGCATATTTCTACTGATGTTATTTCTTAACAATAGCGTTAATGATTAAATTGATTGATTCATGTTTTTGTTTCAGTAAAAAAACAGAATACGCTTAGCATGGAACCACTGAATGCATCCATTATGGATAGCATACAAAATATTGTTTTTATAAAAAATTAACCATGGGATTGAAATAATTTCTGTCTGCCAGTAACAGTAACAGCCCAGTGCAGGTTGAAGTAAGAATCATATCAATCTTGATTTTGTATCCACTAGTTGAGACTGTAATGCAGTTCTATAAAAAGAAACTTACATCATTATAGGCAAGTAATACAAAATAATAAATACACTATTTATATATATATATATATATATATATATATATATATATATATATATATATATATATATATATATATATATATATATATATATAAACTCTTTAGGCCTGTACATTTGTAAAATGTATATTTGTTATAGCAATTTGAAAAGAAACAGTGAAAAAATGAAAGATTATGCCAATAAAATTCTTTTAACTGGCATATGCAGGGTGATAAAATTATGATCATATCTACTTTGCTAAAATAATAGATATCACAGGAAAATAGAGTGTGCTATTAATTATGAAAATGACTATTTTGCTAAGAAAACTACATGAACACTATGAGTAATATGATCCAAAGTCCATTCAAAGGGTCATGGATGAAATTGCAATACTTGGCACCAAAAAGCCTAAGTAGGGGCCATCAGCTGCTGGTGATAAAAAATGCAGCCAGATGAAACAAAAGAGCTCCTTTCAACATATATCATAATCAGATCTACAACACAGTAAAACATATCATAGTCAGGACCTCAACCGCAGTCAAATCTAATGCAGTTTTGTGTTCTACAAGGATTTATGGCAATCTAGAGCTTATGAGACAGCTATGATTTTCCAAAGTGTGATTTGCAATTCTTCATTTATTATTGTTATTGCTCCAGTTTTGCACTGTAAAATTTTGTACCACGTGTACACTGAGAATTGCCTGTACACCTCTAATAATAATAAATAAATGGTTCTGTAATACATGATAGAGTGTGATTCAGGTGCAGTGTATACATTTTAACAGTCAGTGTTTGCATGACTTTAAGTAACATACAACTTGACAATAATAGTTTACTTTACTTAATCTATGCAGCATAAGAAATGTATATTTCTGTCCTTTGCAGTTTCCTTCTTTAGTGGATTAGCAGCTGTTCTCATTTGGCATGCCATGCCTTCTCATGGA
>NC_056736.1:812695434-812740434 GCF_019279795.1 Protopterus annectens | reverse complement strand
CGTATTTACACTTTTCCAGAACAGTGAACATAAATTTTTTAAAAAGTGTACAAGATGTAGAATGTTTATATAAGGCGTTATTAAAATTTTTTGTCTTTATTGCGTATAAATGCTCCTTAATGCGTTTCCCCAAGCTCCTAGTGGTCATACCCACATAGAAAGCTGGGCACACGGAGCATAATGCAATATATACAAGCCCACTGCTGGAACAATTCACAACATCCAATGTTCAGTTCTTTAGTAAGTTTCTTTAACGAGGCAGGTATTCGTTTTTTAAAATTATTAATTGAAAACAATGTTAACAAAATGTCTTTGTTAACCAAGGACATTAAGGAAGCCGAAAATTTTATCAGGAACCGGCTTTCTGACAACCAGTTTAAATCTGTCTTTGCTCATTTAACTAAAGAGCTTGAACTACATGTCAACGAGGTTACTAGTAGGAAAAGGTCGAAACTTGACCGGGACATTGCGGTTTATGATAACAAGACAGCTTATAACCACTTTGCACCAAGTTTTCGTAACTCTACGGTTCAGCAATCTAGGTTGAATTTTGTTAACCAGTCTAAGGGCACTACTTTTCCACCATCTAAGCGTTTTCAGGACAAAGTTGATAACGTTTTAATTTGAAGCGGATATTAAATTCATTATACGCTAAAGTTGTTTTCCGTTTCAGTTTCTTCTGCCGTTTGGACTGTTTTCTATTTTAGATATTTTAGATATTTTGGCTTCTAGTAATTACTTGTCAGTTAACTGAGTCATTGTTATTCATAGTGAACCTTATCTTCAGATACTCATAACCATCATCATGTTATTTTGCCCACTAATATAGTAAGCCACAAAGAAAAGTCACAATAAACAAAGTAAATATTAATTTTCATAATGTTTTGTAAAGAGCTAACAAAATCTCAATATGTACTCAATGTCCACACATACTATGAGCAGTTTTTTTTCATCCAGCTATGACCTTTCATATGAGGCAAAGCAGTTCTGCCAATTTCATTTGAATTTTGAGAAATTTAGAGAAATATGAACATTATGTAATCTCTCTTTAGCTGTACTAAACAGAAGTCAAGCACCAATGTAGTTGTGATGCCCATCATGTAAGCACTAAAACAAACTCTTTTACTAGCCTATGTGGAGCATGACTTAGGAATTATTACTATAAATATAGACAGGCCATAACAGATGATAATGCCTGGAGAAATCACTAGGGTATAATGACAGATAGTATAATACTAAGATAGATAGATAGATAGATAGATAGATAGATAGATAGATAGATAGATAGATGGATGGATGCTTCCTCTACAGCTCACCAAGGTACAACTCCTCATAATGTCAGACACTGGATGTTGATGCCCAAAGCCTGTAGTCCCCACAGGGCAAATTCAGCGAATGTTAGTTGCCAGATTAGGTCTGTGCTGTAAGGAATGAAATCTTGGCCTGTTTTGTCATGCCTCTTGCATTTGTGTCATGGTTCAGCACAGTGATGTACCACATTGCAGTGTTCCACGTTCTACTGAACATCTCAGTGTTTGCCTCAAATGTTTTCCATATCACTTAGTAGACAATTGCTTAGTTCACCTCAAATGTTTTCCATATCACTTAATAGACAATTGCTTAGTTTGCCTTAAATGTTTTCCATACCACTTAATAGACAATTGCTTAGTTTGCCTCAAATGTTTTCCATATCACGTAGTAGATAATTGCTTATCTGTGTGAGTTATAAGATATGCAGTTGACCACAGATGCCAGCCATTGAAAGATAAATAAATGTGCATGACATGCATGCTGATGCAAAGCTGTTTGCTCTACTAACTTTGTACACAAGTTTCATTATTTATCTATTTTTAGATAGTTGTGGACAAGTCCCTCTGGGTTACAAGCAACCCCTTTTCAGCAGTGGCCCTGCTTCATGTAGGAAAACAAATAACCAGTGGCAACATTGGCCACACACATCAAGTGCCGGTCAGTCACACAATAGAAAAAGGAGGTTGCGGAAAACAAGCAAGGGGCCATAGGAACCAGAGCATAATCAGTCCACATACTAAATCTCTGACAACTGAATAACCTCATCCTATAAAGACACATGTACAGCATTTATTCTTGGGTTCTGGTGTGTGCCAGGGTGTTTATCAAAACATCATCGGGATTTGTGGAGTGTCAGTCTACTGTACCTTGAACAGCCATCCTGTGGTTGTACAGCTCCCAGATTTCACGTGATGGATAAGTGCCATATTGTAGATTTTGTTCTGATTTTCCTCGGTCTCCCATTCAGTTATGACACCTCCTCGCTGAAACACTCCCCCTCCCTCCTCCTCATTCATTAGGGGACCTTCTCCCATCATACAGTTTGTTCAGTTCACAGATTTGTATTTCATTGACTAACCAACAACAGCCAATGCAACTCGGCTATTATAAAAATATACAAATAATAATAATAATTAAGAAAAACATAAAATAAGACAAAATAAAGGAATGTGTCAATTGTCTGGTCAGTCTGAGATGAAGTTTCCAGCTGCAAAGATGTATATGACAGACAAGGAGATACTACTGCACACCTCTCGACTGTCCAAATTTTGGAGGGAAGCGTTTAATCTACTCTCAAAGTTTTGTACCATCTCATCAAAAACTAGAAATTGTTTTTAGAGTTAATAGTAATGCTTTAAAAGTGTCCCTAAGTTGTGGCATTCACCCTAATTTTTTCCACTTTGTTTATAACTCTAGAAGTAAATGTTAATAGTATAAATACAGAGCACCTTTTGCTGATGTATATAACAAAGTAGACAGGGAAAAAAACTCTTACAGACTGCACTCATCCTGTTGGAATGCTAAGGACAAAACTGCTAATTAAGTCTTCCTGTACTTACCTTGAAGACAATTTTGGAATACAGCTTCAAATCTTTTCATCATTTTATCTTTCCTTACACTTGAAAGCTCTGCAGAGTCTATTCATTTTCAGTGAAGTGCTAAATACTATTCCCTTTTTGTAACAAAAACCATCATATAGCTAAGTGATTCACTTTATGCCCCTTTGTGCCCACCCTAATGGGAAAGAAAAAGCTAAGTGATGATTACAAAGTACAAGGTTAAAAGACTGTCTCATTTTAAGAAAAAAAAATCTCTGCTAGCCTTTGCAGTAGGGAGAGAGAGTGATAGAAAAAGAGATGTTCTTAGATTTTTAGAAAAATACGTGACATTTTGTATTTGCCATTTTAGTAAATTAAATGGCGATTGTTCTTTCCCCTGCATTAATGTCAGGACCTCATATCTTTAATATGATAAACATACAAGTTATTCACAATGATGTCATGCACAATGATTACAATGTCAAAGAAATAACAAAAGTGTAATTAATAAAAAATGTGATTAACAGGCACAAAAGAAAAAGAAAAACACAGCTTTCAAGATGTTACAAAGGTTTGCATTAGGACACATATGTAAAGCTGGTTAGAAACACTATGTAGCAACATTTGTGAGAATAGTTGTAAGTAATTAAATTATAAAGATACGCAGAGTAGTGTATCGGGAAAAATAAATCCATCTGAAATATGCAAGATCAAGGTGTTTGAATTAAATTCAATACACATGAAAAGTGACCACTGGCTATTAATATTAGGTGATTTAAAACATGTAGGAATATTTAATGCTAATACGATGTTGATGGACATAGGGTTGTCTATAGCTAGGAAACACTAGCAACAGAAACAAAGCTGCTATTACACTGTATAGGTAGCTACAGAGGTGTCATGCACTGCAAGATGGTTTAATATAAAAAATGATAGCAAAAATGGTATATGGACAACAAAATATGCTTCTTGCAATAAGGCTAGTAAAGCTTTAACAGTCATACACTCAGGAAAAGAAAGAGGCATTTCTGCATCGAATAAACATTCAGGACATTTAAGGAACCGTGTTTAGTTAAGTGGCAGTGATTCAGAAAATGAAATGTGCAGTTGGAAGTAAGCAGAAGAAAAAAATCTCTGGGCTAAGCTGATGGTATGCCTCTTATAGAATACTCATGTTCATTCATTGATTCATAAGGTAGTATGTCCAATGCAAGTCAAGGATACAGTCAAAGAGGCAGGACGCCATGCACTATGGATCATTTATGCTGTATTACACAGTGATGCTTGTGAATTTTAAAAAACACTAGAGATTAACTGGGCTGAAATGGCTTAATCATTTTTTTTCCACAGACTAGGACATCATCTATTAACAAAGAAGTATCTTCCCAGTGAGTTTATGATATGTATTTTCAGAATGAAACTGTTAGACCATTTGCTAAGAAGAGATAATTCATGAATATGTTTGGTTAGTAGCAACAAATCACTGGCTACTTTGTAAATTAGAAATAATTTTCCAAGCAATAACCTACACGTCTGAGTAGTTTCTTAAGTACAGTGCCTGCCCTGGTTTAGATTATTGATAAACTTCAGTGTACATGAAAACACAAGACAATGACGTTCTAATTTTGTTCTTATCAGAAAGGGCATAACCAACCATACTTCAAATATACCACAGCATACACATTTTATGATTGAGTGATTTGTTTTGAAGGCTTGACCCATCCAACCAATTTACACATACACACACACACACACACACACACACACACACACACACACACACACACACACATATATATATATATATATATATATATATATAGAATCAGTATGGAATACTGAAATTCCACCATCCCGAGACTCTGAAAACCGAGGACCAGAATCTCGAGATTGCAGAACCTCGAAACTTAAAAAAAAAAAAAAAAAAGTAAAACATACAACAAACTATAGCCTCTAAGCTTTTCTGCCTGTGTTGATATTTTTAGTTTATTATTTGTGATACTGCACAACAGATCCTGAGCTGTTCTGATACTGCACACTGCTTTAATCTTGTCTATCTTTCTTTACTCTTCAACAGTGACACCTCTTGTCCTAATTGCTTTATAGGTTTCTGTATTAAATCCTTCCATGATGGCATTTGATTTCTATCCTTCCTGCCCCGTGTTTTTCTAGTAAGACCTTATCTGTTATTAATACTATATCCTATTTACTTTTGTTATAGTCCATGAATTTGTAAGAACAGTCCTAATTACTGTGTTCATTTGTTTCATCAGACTTCTAACATTTTGGGTTTTACTGACTTTTTATAGTCTATTTCTTTTATTAATCTTAATATGCCTGTCTATCTCTATTAAATCAAGCAATTTTTCTCTTAGATCATTCTCTTCTAAACTGAGGGCACATTCTTTGTTCTCCACTTCCTGCGTGCATTCTACAAAAAGTTCCAGAGCATCTTCCTGTGCCACGCTATCTTCAGTTTCATGCTGAGTCATCCATTGCTCTATCATATGGGAGCTCACTGGCCTATCACTCCACAACATTGATTGCATCAGAGTTGCCACTGTTTCCTGTTCATTCCCTTACTGTGCAACTCCAAATGAACTTTCGTACTATTTTCTTGTGGAAGGCTCCAAAGTATTTTCATATGGCAAAATATAAGATGTCTCCTACTCCACTGGTGTCTCCTTAATTTGGGGATCCATTGCTCTATCCTGCATTGGTTTTAACAGAGTTTGATGTTGTACATTAAAGACTTCTCTTTGCAAGTAATCCATAACTTCAGTTTCTACTTCTTTAACTTCTCCATTACTAATCCTCTTTAGTACCTTTCCTCTGTTTTCTTATTTTTTGTAAATTATTCTTTCCATGACCTTGTAGATGACTCTAATCAAGCTTATGGGTCTATAGTTCCCAGGGCTGGTTGATGGTTCCCCTTTGTGTATAGGGATTACAGCTGCTGTCCTCCACTCTACTGGAACATAGCCAGTCTGCAGGCTGAGGTTAAACAGGGATCCAAGTGGGTCTGTTAGCTCATGCTTTAAGTTGATTAAAATTCAACCTGAGATGCTGTTTGGTCCCATTGATGCCATGTTTTTGGTCGTGGAGAGTGCAGAGATGACCTGCTCTCTTGATACAATAGGCTGAGAAATGGTGGCAGGTATCCTTTGGGGGATGACTGGCGGGGACAACAGGTAAGGTTTATTGGAAATCTGTCAGCTAGCAGGTTGGTTATTTCCACCAGTTGAGTATGGGTGGTGCAATCTACAACCAGCTCAGCACATAGTTTGGTATTCCTTTTTAGATTCTGGATATAGTTAAAGCATGCCCTGTGATTATATTTTGCTAGGAAGGCTATTTTTGCTTTGTAATTAGCTTTGAAGGACTTGACAAGCTTAAGCTCTCTAACTTGATTTTTTTTAAGCAAGAGAGGTATTTTTCCTCTGGTGAGCCAGTTCTCTCTTGTTTTTTGACATTACTTTCTTTCTTTTGTTGTATAGCTGGTTTATACTCTGGGTCCACCAGGATAGCTTGCTTTTCCATCAAGACCTGGTTTTAATCCTGTCAGGTACAGCCAATTCTATACAACTGCTTAAGTGGTTTTACACAATCTTCGTGTACACCTCTGCATAGGAGTCCATGTTATCTGTGTTTGAGGGTGGTTCCAAGCTTCTTATACCATCACTTAGTAGGAGTTAATTTGTTTTAGAAAAATTCTTAAGCATTTTTGAGCTTGATGGAGTATTTGAAATTATAATTCCATTGAAAGAGCCTGATTTATGGTCTGATCTTAACTGGGAGGACATCACAAAGGAAGAGGTGTGCAATGCTCACCCATGTTAGTGAGTACTGTGTCCAGAACATTTGAGCCCCTCATGGGTGTTCTGACTAGCTGTTTCAGAGCATTTGCATTGACAAAGTCCAAGAACCTCTGAGCCAGCATGTTTGTGGTCATGTATGTTTCCCAGTCGATTGTAGAGCATTTGTATTGACAAAGTCTAAAAACCTCTGATCCAGCATATCTCTAGTAATTTATGTTTTCCATTCAATGTTAGGGTGTATGGAAAGTGACTCCAGTAAGTTCAGATATGTGGCATTTTGTTCATTGTGAGGGACCTATAGCTAGCTATTATGTGGTAAGGGATTTTGCCTTTAGTTAATTGAACATGGAGTAGCTGGAGAGAGTCATACTGTTTGGCCAATCTCAATGTGTATTTATCCTTAATGAATATGGATACATATCCTCCTTTGGGTCTTTCCTGCTCAATTTGTGGTCTGAACGTATAGAAGATGTTGTAACCCTATACGTCCAGGGTGCTTTCCATGATGTTGAACCATGTCTTGGCAACTGTACAGACATCAGTATCTTCCAAGGTGAGGAATGCTCCCAGGGAGTGCAGTTTCTTGTTTAGATGCCTAGCATTAAGCAGCAGTACCTTGAGTTTATCTAGAGTGGATTTTGTTATGTTTTGAGGTTGGTTATTTTGACACTACCTAAAAAAGGCACAATAGGTGTGGCTAATGCCTTTGCCATTATCTGAAAACCTAGATAACTGCACCATTGGGGATTCTTCTCTTTCTATTATTTGTTATGGTTATTGTGTCTAACTCATCCAGAAAGGGAAAATGTCAGTGTGGGAGGCAGATTCCCCATGAAGACCATCAAGACCAGCGTCTCTTCTGTTTGGGTGCTTCCCACAATCACATGCAATGCTCTGTCTGCCAGGTGTTGGTGCCTCAGACCCTTTGTAGTCATCTCTTGTCCTTGTCCATATACCTAGAGAAGCAGTTTCTGAAGTTTTTGGCTCAAGATGCTAATTCAGAATCCTGCTATCCTGAAGCCCAGCCATCTGCCAAGAAGAATGCCAAAAAGTTAGGTCTGACACAGATTCTGTCCAGCCTAACCCGAACATCTCTCTTGAGGCTGTTGAAAGCCCAGAGGACCATCTGGTAGTTATTTAAGATTCCTCTCCTACAACCCCATCAGATGCTGGCATGGATCTGATTTCTCACATGCCCTCAGAGGCTTTTTAAGCATCTGTACCTAAAGTTAAGGGGGAACGTTAGCTGATTATTTATGAAAGACTGAGGGGGAGTACTCAGATCTTAGTTCAGCAGGAGATTCCTATGACAATTATTGAATCTTGCCAGGGGTCTGATGCTCCAAGGTATTTTGTGCAGAGGTCCCACAGAAAGAGAAGCAAATAACAAAAGCATATCTACCCTGTGGTTAAGGATCCCTGATGTAAATGGCTCATAGTTTATTTTTCTTTCATGGCTTTGAAGCCTCCTCAATGGGTCTGTGTGCCTGTTCCCTCCTGATCATCTACTCCACTTAAGAGATCCAGGGAATTGGATTTCTCAGATGAGGAGCTGGACTCAGGAGAAGACTTACTCTTCCCAAATCTCTTCCCCTTTGGACTATGGTTTGGAGAAGGAGAATTCTATCAATCCAGACTTCGCCTGGGGAACTCTTCTTTGGGGATACCATTGCCAGTATGATGGATGATGGATTATTTTAAGTGGAATTGTTCTCAAGTCTCTGAAATTTAAAAAAGATATTATGAGCTCCTACAAATAGATTCTTCTTAGCTGTCTGCTGTTCATGCTGTTTTTAAATGCCCTTCTGGATACTTTCTCAGCAACTTCTGCAGCCCCTGAATCTCAGCCCCCTGCAACTAAAAAGCCAGATAGAGTCTATAAAGTTCCCGAGGACTATACATTTCTTTACAAATGCCCTTCTACTGACTCTTTTGTTGTGTCAGTCTCCTCTGATAAGCCCTTCAAATTATTGCCCTCTACCAAGCTGTTGCCTTCTGATAAGGATAGTAGGGCTATGGAAAAGCTGGGAAAAAAATTTTACTCTACTGCCACTTTATCTTTAGGGCCATCTGCTACCAGACTCATATGAGCAAGTATGTTTTAGCCCTCATTTCTCTTGCTTCCAAGGTGGTTTCTGACCTTCCTGGTGCTGAGGGGAAGGTTTCATCCCTTTCCTTGCTGGACTCTACTTCTCAAGTTGCCCACCATTCAATCAAACATAGCTATGGTGAAGAAGATGTCTCTTCCAGGGCTGCTGCCTTTGGTTCAGTTATGAGTCCTTATTCTTGGCTTTACCTTTGGGCTTTACCTGATGACATTAAGGCCAATCTTTTAGATGCTCCTTTGGGTAATAAATATCTTTTTGGATCTACTAAATCTGAATGTCTCAAGTCTTTCCAGGACAAGAGTAAAGCATTACATGAGTTGAAACATAATTTAGTTTCTCATATTTCCAATTTTCACAGGAATTATTCCTCTAATTCTGCTTTTGTTAAGAGGCAATCTTGCCTTTCTCCCAAGGGCAAGAAAGGTTCTAGGCATGTGCCTCCTGATACGTTTACTCAGATGCCTGCCTCACAGAAAACTCCTTTCCAGGATAAGCCAGGTTCTTCTGGTTGACAGTTTGCTTCCTCCTGCCTTTGGCCAGGCAGCCTTATCCCTCTATCTGTCTTTGCCTCTGTCTCTTCCAAATTGGTTTCAGATAACTTCAGACTTGGGTTCTGTCCATTATCCATCATGGATACTTCATGGCTTGAGAATCCCTTCCTCCCTTTTCAGGAATTCCTCAACCTCCTTGGGAACAGCTGTCTGATTTCTCAAAGTTTCTTCATTCTCTTTTGGTTCAGGGCACCATTCAGGCAGTGGGTTCTGCATAGATGGGGAAGGATTTTTGCTCCAGGATGATTCTGGTCCCATGAAAGGAGGGCACTTGAAGACCAATTCTGTATCTTCCAGGCTGAACTCCTTTCTCAAGATTCCTTCCTTTCGGATGTTATCTCTGCAAACATTTTTCTGCAGACATTATTTCCTTTTCAATTGCTTGAGGCCTTTCTGGCTCTCTGGATCTCAAGGATGCATGTCTTCACATTCCCATCCATCTTCTCTTCAGGATTTTTTTAGAGTTTTGTGTCTCTTCCTTGCATTTTCAGTTCACTGGTTTGTCCTTTGGCCTGTCTACTGCCCCATGGGTATTCATCAAATGCTTCACTTTTGTCTTTGCTTTTTGCAAGGTTTGAGGAATTCAGATCTTTCCCTATCTAGATAACTTGCTTATTCAAAATCCTTCTACCAAGGTTCTATATTAAATCAGCGAACACTTAAAAAAGCGAATGCTGATTTATCAACCCCATGCAAGCAAAAGCTTACAATCTTGAACACTC
Organism: Protopterus annectens; assembly: GCF_019279795.1. Taxonomy (NCBI): domain Eukaryota; kingdom Metazoa; phylum Chordata; order Ceratodontiformes; family Protopteridae; genus Protopterus; species Protopterus annectens. The sequence continues at coordinate 812,730,386 of NC_056736.1, read as the reverse complement.
GAAACAGCATTTTTTTCCCAATGAAAAAAAATCACTTCACCCCCCACACCCCCTACTTAAATATACCAACTCTGAGATTGCACTACAGTGACAAAAACAGCAAAGTAACAGAGGTGGCCAAGCGATTTCTTTCCCAGGGAAAGAAATCACTTATCTGCTGTTTCGCTATTTTGCTGTTTCATGCTTTCAAGTTCAATCAAGACGCATTCGAAAAATTGCATTTTTGATTATATAATTGGAACCCTCTACCAACACTCTGCTGCAGGATATCAGGTTTGCCACTTCCCTATTACAGAATCTTGAGTTCATCACAAACCTCCAGGGATCAATATCATGTTGCCGAACTTTTAAAAGTTTGAACGTCATATAGCCGACACCATATGATCGAACTTTTAAAAGTTCAAATGTTTCAACAGAGATCACCGTACAGTGCAGAATGGTAAGATGTCCCTTTCTGCACTGTAGTGTGATCTCGGAGTTGGTATATTTAAAGAGCGGGGGGTATAAGTGGCACAGCCCCCCACTTGGGGGATGCAGGGGGGCTTGCCCCCCTGCTTAAACCATTCAGGTAGGTTTTTTCTTTGGTTTATTTTTTTAATTACATTTTCGAACTTTTAAAAGTTCGATCATATGGTGTTGACCATATGACATTCGAACATTTAACAGTTTGATTATGTAATATAGATGCACTTCCAGACATCAGTTATGACTCCTTTCCAGGATCATATTTTCCTCAGTTCCAGGCTTCAGATGGTTCCTATTCTGGTATCCCTGACAGTGCTCAAGTCTCTATTTCTAATTGTTTTTTTTTTTCCAGTCCCTTATTCCTCTGGCATCTGTCTCATCCATGGAATTCCTCAGGGTTATTAGGTTCATGGGTTCATGGCTTCCACCATTCCCATGCTCCCTCTCACCAGACTCCATATGAGAAAGCTTCTGTGGTACCTCATGTCAGCGTGCCTCCAAAATTGCCATTGCCTGGAATTCCTGGTACTTTTCCTTCCATCTCAAGCTCAAGATTTAGTGGTGTATTTGTCAACTTTCTCTCAAACTGGAGTTTCCTTTTCAAGATCTAGTTCCAACTCAGGAGCTCATTACAGATGCCTCAGACAGGGGGAGGGGTGCCTCCTGTGGTCCTCTCATGGTTCAGGGTCTCTGGCCTCCTCATCAGAGATCAGACCACATAAATATAAAGGAGATAAGGGCTCTGCAGACTTTTCATTCCCTCCTTCATCCTGGGCTGATTTAAGTTTTCACAGACAATACTGCAGTGATGTGGTATATCAAAAAGCAAGGGGGCACAATGTCCTATTTTCTTTCTAGACTAGCTGTTCAGGTCGAGGATCTAGCTATTTAGTATTAAGTGACTTTTCAGGCAGTTTACATTCCCTTGGAGGACAGTCTAGTGGCTGACTCTTTGAGCAGGTCCAGCACATAAGCTTATGAATGGATGCTTCCCAGAGATGTGTTCCAGGACATTGGCCATCAGCAGAGTATTCCTCAGGTAGATCTTTTGCACTTCCATTCTAAACAGACAACTTCTTTTATTCTGTTCCAGAGTTCCAAGTCCTGTGACTTGGAAAGTTAATGCCCCATCCTTTTAGTGGAAGGGTATGTTTCTGTATGCCTTCCTTCCATTTCCTGTGTTACTGTGAGTCTTGCACAAGGTCAGGCAGGACTCTCCCAAAATCTTGCTGGCAACTCCCTTTTGGCTCAGACAGCATTGGTTCCCCCTTCTTTCTCATGTGGCCAGGGGCAGTCACCACAATTTCCTTATAGGGTGAATCTGCTCACACAGCACAAGGGATCTCATCCATCCTCACTTGTCCACTGTTCAGCTGACACTGTGTATGATCGGGTTTTAACCCTTTTCAAACAGTTTTTTTCTGAGGACGTGCTTCGGGTTCTGTAGGAGGCTAGGAGATATACTACCAGGAAATCATATTTATCCAAATGGACTCAATTTTCTGTCTGGTGTCTCTCTCATCATCAGAATTCCCTATCTCTGGAGGCTCCTCTGGTTCTCTCTTACTTATGTGATCTGTTCCATACTGAGTTGGCATATTCTTCAGTTAAAGTTCACTTGTCAGTACTTTCTGCTTGTCTGCCCTTGAGTCCTTTTCTGGGTTCTAGATTTGAGGTCAGGCAATTTCTTAAAGGTGTCCTTCATATCAGTCCTCCAGGAAGCCTATTCTACATTCCTGGGACCTCAATTTTGTACTTGACTCAGGCTCCTTTTGAACCTGCTTCTTCAGCTTCCTTGCAAGATTGTACTTAGAAGACTGTTCTTTTGGCCCTTACTTCAGCTGAGAGTGTCTGAACTTCAGGCTCTCGTGGCTATTCCTCCTGTCTTCTCTTTCCACAGTGACAGGGTATCTCTTCTTATTAATCTTTCTTTTATACCCGGGTCAGTGAGTTGTCCCTTAATCACTGTTCATCTTTCTTCCTTTTTTCCTTCTGTACAGTCAGCCAGAGAGAAGGTTCTTCAGACCTTGGATTTGAATAGGCATCTCACATATTATTTGGATAAAACTAAAATTATTCACACATCTGTGCAGCTTTTTGTTTCCTTTCATCCCAGGATTTTGGATTTGACTGTCTCCTCCTGGATTTCTAAGGCCATTTCTTTTTGTTACTGTTTTCATAGAAAACATCCTTCCTTATTAATAAAGGTGCATTCTACTAGGGCAGTTGCCTTCTCTGGCTCTTTTTTTCTAGGGTTTGGATACGAATTCCATCTTTGAGGCTGCTACTTGGTCCTCTGTTTCTATTTTCACTAAGCATTACAAGTTGGATGTTATTTCCAGGGCCAGAACTACCCTGCATGAGTTTGTAGAGAGCTCTCCTGGGACTTCATCCTCCCAGGCTTCATCTTGAGTTTTTGTACTCTCCCTTAGCTAAACAATATTGCATCAGTGATGCGAAAGGACATAGTACAGTTGTGTAAAATCTCACCATAACAGTAGATGTCCTTCTCTTCACTGTTGCAGTTTTCACTCAAACCTTCCTACCCTCTGTGTTCTACCTCTTGCACTGTACTTTTCTTGCCCTCCTGGCTGAGAGGCTTGTTTTCTTCTTCCTTTTTCTGCATCTAGATGCACGTTATCCTTGTCCATAATGGCATTCTGTTCCTCCTGGAAGTTTTTCATTTCTGGCTGTGTCCATTCATATATTATGTGTTTAAGTTCTACACCTTGCGGGGGCAGTATATGTGTTATGTATGATGCCTATAAGAACTAAAGGCTTTGTTATACTGGCTGGATGTTGAGCTGTCCTTGGCACAAGATCCCTTAGGTAAAGAATACTTTAACAGTGAAGAGAAGGACATCTACTCTTATGTCAAAACCGTCCAGTGCAACAGGTTGCTCCACTCCCCTCTGCCACACCCTTTGAATTGGTTATCTCAAAAATCAGACACAGAAAAATCTGCTCTGGTGGAATACAGGAATAAAACCCTGACAATGACCCAGGCAACATGGGTTTAGTAAGTGGTATGGGAGACTGATGGAGTGCAAGGGAGGGATGAGTTTGACCACTGTGGGAAGGAGGGAGGGAGGGCATTATTTGATGATACTCCCTAAGAAGAGGAGTAGTACAAAAAAAATTGAAGTTTCCTTGAAAAGCGTGTTAATGAGTTCAGGTTAGGGGGTTGGAGAAAGTGAGTCAGTCAGTTATAATATCACCTTGGCTAGAAGATGGACAGTTAACTACCTCCAGGCTATCCTTAGGATTCCTGTTGGCCCTGGTGTAAAGTTGGGCTTTGGATCAGGGTGAAATGGAGTGCCAGTAGACCCAGCATAGGACATGGGGCACTGGAACAGCTATCAGAATGACAGCAAAGGGAGGAGGCAGACACAAAGACACAAAATCAGGAACCATTTTTAAATATTACTCTTTTATATTAAGGTTAACAGAATGACATCCGCAAGTATTTTTTCCGAGTCTATGAACTGAGGAACTCACATGAATACCATTACGTACTGACTGTAATTTTACAAAGAACATTCCAAATGTTTTTGCTCAAGAATTCTGCACAAAGTCAAAAACAGTTCATAGGCTCATAGGTTCATAGTTTCATATATTGTTACTAGGCCGATGTCCATGAGGGACCTTAAAAGCCTAGCTGCACACCGCAAACCATTTGGATCCCAATGTCATATGTGTGTGTGGGGGGATGTTAGTAGGCAGGTAGCTAAGGATTTTTAGGGGGGTGTTAGTTAGGATAATACTTTTCTTATTGACAACCTCTGTCCATAAGGGACATGGACCCTGGCTGGGGTAAATTGATGACTTGCTTCCAGTTGTCAAGGTTTTATTTGAGTAGGTCAAGGATGAACTCTGTTTTACATGTATGGTGAGCATATTCCATAGTGTGGGGGTCCTTTGGCATACATATTTGTCTCTCCAGCACATTCTGTTTATGTCACAAGTGAAGTTCAGATCCCTGGATCTAGTGTTTCTGGTGCTGTTTGTTTTGCACATATGCTGCAGATCCATCAAGGCTGGGTTTGAGGAAGCAATGTAAGTCAGGCAAAGATCCCCTCTGAGCAGCCTGTAGTAGATCAAATACAGAGACAGAAACTTTAGGTAATCAGTATAGGATGGGGTATTAATGCCTTGAATTCTCCTAGTGAGAAGCCTGTGTGGGCGATCCAGCTGTTGCAAGTGTCCGATTTGACATAAGACATAGGGAGCATTGTATCCAATGATATGTCTGATAAGGGCCAAGTAGAGTTCATAGAATCATAGGATCATAGGAGGTTACTAGGCTATTGCCCCTGAGGCTCTTATAAGGCTAGCCAAGAATTTAGCCCATGTTTAGACAAGTCAGCACCCAGAGCCCCTGTCCAGTAGGGACACAGGTGGAATCCCAGGAGTGTATTTTCTGTTTCCCATCCAGTTACCCAAGTTGTACTTAAAAATGGATAATAAGGTACTCTGCTTGACATGGAGAGGGAGTCTAGTCCACAGATGGGGAGTTTCCAGGACACAAATCTGTCCCGTCAACAAGTCCTGTTGATATCACAGACCAGGTTGCTCAAGTGGAGCTTGACTTGAAGATATGGAGCAGCCCCATCAAGACGGGGTCTGACATTGCTTTGTATGCCAGGCAGAGGTCACCTCTGAGTAGAGGGACAGGACTTTTAGTGCATCTGTGTAAGGTAGGTGTTTGAGGCCCTGGATTCTCCTGGTGAGGAACCTCTGTGGTCCTTCCAGCTGCTACTTGTGCTTTGTGAGGTCCATGCCGAAGGGAGCATTGTACTCAATAATTGGCCTTATAACGGAAGAATACAGGGATCTTAAGACCTCTTAGTCCCTGTATGAGATACCCTTACTTATGAGGTGGGCCATGTAGAAAGCTTTCTGTACAATGGAAGCAACATGGTGGTCAAAAGTCAGGTTGCTATCAACTTGGGTGCCCAAATCCCTCACTACTGATTGTGTAGTTAGGATGTTGTTATTAATGTGATAGTATGTGGGGACATCACTCTCCCAACAGGGGATGATGATACATTTTTTGGCATTCAGCTTGCGGCCATGTTTCTGGCACCAGTCATTTGTTTGGGTGAGACCCTCTTAGAGGATGTCCACATCTCTTGGGGAATTGATGACTGCACCCATACCTCTTAACTGTACAGATTTTCGCAGAATGTCCAGATTTTTGCCTTATATTTTTGGCCTGTTTTTCATAAAACTGTGGCGGTCTGGCAAATTAGTGACAAATCATTAAAGATTGAAGTTAGAAAATAATTACAGACATTTGAGTTTTAGACTTCATACCCTTCAGAAAGTTCATGCTAATGCAAAACCTGTTATTCTATCAACTTTCTAAGTTTGTTAAATCAATATTTCAAAATTGTCCCTATTTGTACCACTTATTTATGGCTTTGTCCAGATTCCTTACTCTAAGAGGATGAGTGGTTTGAGTGTGCCCAGCTTGCAATCATCTGCAAACTTGGTTAGCCATAGCCCACTCTTTTTGGCCTGCACCTCAGAGAAGTATATCCTGAATAACAGAGGCTCCAAGACTGATCCCTGGGGTATGCCGCTCATTACAGGTCTACTGTGTGAGGTGGCTTCCCCTATTTTGATTAGGTGGATTCTATCATAGAGCCAGTTTGCTACCCATCTGGTAACATATGGATTGATGCCTAGCTGGGAGAGTTTATCTACTATGCCCAAGTGGAGAATAGTGTTAAAGGCTTTGGCCAGGTCAAGGTAGGTGGTGTAGCCCATCTTTCCCTCGTCCATTGCTTTGTCAACTGTCTCAAAGAAGTTGACCAGATTTAACAGACATGACGTCCCCTTGACAAAGCCAAACTGTATGGGGTTGAGTGTTTGGAGGTTGCCAATGTCCCTGTTAATGAGGTCCATGATAATCCATTCCATGGCCTTGCAGATCAGGCTAGTTAGGCTGATGGGTCTATAATTTCCTTGACTGGTGGATCCTCCACCTTTGTGTAAAGGAATGACAGGGGTCTATATCAGTTCAGCAAAACGTCTGAAGTCCGAACACCATATGTTCGAACTTCTAGCCATGAAGTGCAAAAACATCAAATTCTTAGAACGGTGATTTTTTTTCCCTGGGAAAAAAATCGCTGTTCCAAGAAACACATACACACCAAAAAAACAGCAATAACCCTAAACTAAACTGTACATACACTACTATCTATCCACTTACCTTAACCCAAACCCTAACCTTAAGGTCCGTCACTATCGTACCCTCACCTGACCCGCGCCCTAGCCCTAACTCACTTATCCCACCCAAACCTTAAAGTCTGTCACTATCGCACACCCACTTCATCCACGCCCTAACCCTAACTCACCTAACCCATGCCCTAACCCTAACATCCACACAATTGCACACTTACCTGACTTCCCACCACAGTCCGGATAATCGCAAAGCCACAGAAACAGCCCACTAAATTCTTTCCCTGGGAAAGAATTCACTGTTCTGTGGCTTCACGATAATCAGTGTTCGAACTTAACAGTTTGAACATCTGGTGTTCAATCGTCGGCCGTTTTGATGGACTGATATAGACCTGATGATAGTGGCTGTATTCCACTTGGCTGGGACAAAGCCGGTACTCAGGATTTGGTTAAACAGGAAACCTAATGGTGCTGCACGTTCACGCCTGAGTTTATGTAGGATGCAGCCTGGGATGTTATCGGGTCCCATGAGGCTGTATTTTTTGCTTTTGAGAGGGCAGTGATGACCTGTTCCCTAGAGATAAGGGTGGGGGGCAGGTACTGGGGATATCTTGATTTACTGATGGGGGGACAGAGGGGAGAAGTTTTTGCTGAATTTGTCAGCCAGTAGATTGGCTATATCTACAGCATTTGTGTATGTGGTGTCCTTGACCACCAGTTTTGAACACATCTGGTTGCTTCCATTGTGACTGCGGACATATGTGAAGAAGGCCTTATGATTGTCTCTAGCAGATGTGGCCAATTTGGACTCGAAGTTGGCTTTAGAGGATTTTAGTAGTGCTCTTATTTGCTTATTCAGGCTAAGGATAAATTGCTTCCAATTGGGCACCTGCTCCTTCTTGGTCCTGGACAGCAATTTTTTCCGTTTGTTATATAGTTTATTTATTTCAGATGTCCATCAGACAGGTTTACTCTTCCTTGAGGAGGAGGATTTTGTCCTGTCAGGTATTCCTGATTCTGTGCCTCTATATAAATGCTACTATAGTACTTTGGTGTACATTTGGATATTGGTGCTAGTTCCTACAGTTGAGGAGGGGGTTGTGAAGCTGTTTATGCCATCCCTCAGGAGGTTGTAATCAGCTTTGGTGAAGTTCTTTTGTTTGACCCTAGTGTGTGTGGGGGGGGGGGGGCAGGGGAAATGGTGACTTCAAAAGTGACCGTTTTATGGTCGGATCTCACCAGGGAGGATGATACAATAGGGGTGCTGTAGTGGTTACTCATGTTGGTTAATACAAAGTCCAGGATAGTGTCATCTCTTGTGGGGGTATCGACTAGCTGTTCTAAGGCGTTTGCATTGATTAACTTGAGGAATCTCTGGGCATTTGTGTTCTGGCATGAGTAGTTTTTTCGATCTATAGTTGGTAATTAAAGTCACCCAGAATCAGGGTAAAGGGTTGAATCTTGATAGATTTGAAGAGGTCCAGATAGGTGGAGTGGGTATCGAGTCAAATTTGGAGGACTGTAGCTGGCTATAATTTGAACAGTGACCTTGTCAATGGTTAACTGTATTTGGAGTGTCTCCTGTGCATCATACTGTTTGACCAGCCTGGAGGTGTGTGTGTCTTTAATATATATTGAAACTCCACCTCCTTTGACTTTACTGCCCACATTTTGTGGTCTAAATGTATGATAGGATGAGTTTACAGGTAAGGCTGGGGTGCTTTCCACAGCTTTGAACTTGGTTTCTGTGAATACTCAAATGTCAACATCTTCCAGGGTTAAGAATGCTTGCAATGAGTGCAGTTTCATGTTTAGACTCCTAGCATTTAGCAGCATGTCGTTTAATTTGTGTTTTATTGAGACATTTATGTTGGTAGTATCGACCGCATGACTTTTCCTAAAAAGGCACTATACGGGAGGCATTATACTATAACTTCCTTGATCCTGGAAGCTACACCCCTATCTATAAGTTGGGCAACATAAAATGATTTTCTTATTATCTTAGCTACATGTTGGTCAAAAGCCAGATTGCTGTCTACTTATATTCCCAGATCCCTTACTACTGAATTGACTCTTAGGGTTGACAGTTTCCCAAAGGGCATTATAATGCATGTTTTGGCATTGAGGTTTTGGCTATGTCTTTGGCATCAATCACTTTTCTGTGTTAAAAACACTTGCAAAATGTAATCTATAATAGCTCCCAATTTATAGTCATCTGCAAATCTCATGAGCCAGAGGCCTTTAACATTCGTCTTGACCTCTGAGAAATAAATGCAAGTCAGGTGAGGGCCCATCACAGATCCCTGGGGTAATTCACTGGTGACTGGTCTCTGGTTGGATGTGGTCTAACCATTTCTGACTCCTTGGATCCTGTCTTTGAGCCAGCTGGCAATCCAGCGAGTGATTTAAGAGTTTACGCCTATCTCAGAGAGCTTGTCAACAATGCCTGAGTGGAATATTGCATCAAATGCCTTAGCCAGGTCAAGATACACAGTATGCACTGTTTTACCTTTAGCCATTGCCTTGGTTTCCCCTTGCAAAGAAGTCTACCAGGATAAGTAGGCATGACCTTCCCTTAACAAAACCAAATTGGGATGTGTCCAGTGTCTGTAGGTTAACAATGTCCTTGATTATCATTTCTATGATAACGCTATCTATGGCTTTGCATATTAGGCTTGTTATACTGATGAGTCTGTAGGTCTCTGGGTAAGTTGATGGTCCACCCATGTGGAGTGGAATGACTCCTGTTGTCCTCCAATCACGTGAAACATAGTCTGTTTTGAGTCTGTAGTTGAAGACTGCCTCAAGTGATTATGACAGGTCATGTTTTACACTATTCTGAAAGTAGCCGGAGAATCTGTCAAGATCCATGGAGGCAGTGTTCTTGGCTTTAGCATGTGCTCTCCTGCTGATAGCTGGGGAAGTATGTTGAAAAGGATTTCACCTGGTGGAGCTGGGGGTAATAGAGGTTAAGTTTCATCTGAATTTATCATCCAGTAGATTTGCTAAGTCACCCTGATCAGTGTAGGTTGCGCCATTCTCCACCAGTTCAGCACACTGTTGGGTGTTACCTATAAGGTTCTGAATGTAGCTGAAGAAGATCATTTGCTTGTCCTTAACCTGCAAGGATGCCTTGACCTCAGAGTTGGCCTTGTTGGACTAAATTATACCACTTATTTTCTTGTTTGGTTGTATAAGACAACACTTATCTTTAAGGAAGTTGCTTTGCCTGATTTTAGCCATGAGTTTTCTTCTTTTATTATAAACCCAATTTAGGTGAGGATTCAACCAGTGGGGTTTGTTTTCAGTATTTTTTTTCTGGATTTCTGGTAGGTATGTCAGTCTCCATGCAGCAATTCACATGTTTGTATAGTGACTCTGCGGACAGCTATGACCTTTGGACTGGAGGGTAGCCTTAAATTTTTGACAAACTGTCACTTAATAGGATGCAGTTTACTGTTCTGGTTTTGCTTTTATTTTCTGGGCTGATTTTTACTTCAAATGAGACAGCTTTGTGTTATGACCTCACAAATGAGGATGTGGCATGGAGGGGGTGGAATCAATCAATGCTCTCCCATGCTGCTGAGTACTACAGCCTGTATAATTGATCCTCTGGTTGCAGCATGCACTGTCTGTTCCTTGGTGTTTTTATTAATAAAGTCCAAGAAGCTTTGTACCCGTGAGTTTGAGTCAGTGTACATTTCCCAGTCTACAGAGAGGTAGTTAAAGTCACCCATGACTTTAGTCAGCCATGAACAGCATATTTGGTTAGATGGTTACCACCTTTAGTAAGTTTAGGTAAGAGTCTGGAGACTATAGGTAGATAAAAGGGGACCTGTAGCTAGACGTGATATGGTGTGATACCTTACCTATGGTAACTTGCATGTGAATGACCTCTATTGTATCATCCTGCTTAACCAGCCTGGACGTGTGTTTGCTGCTAACGTAGATCAAGACACCTTTGGCCCCAGTCTGTGCTGCTGTTAGTCTAAATGTGTGGAAAGGACTGTAGCCTTCCCCTTCCAGAGTATGTTGTATAGCTTTAAACCAAGCCTCAGTCAATGCACAGATGTCTACATGTTCCAGAGTGAAGAGGGCTTGAAGGATATAGAGGTTTTTTTAGGCTCTGAGCATTGGGCAATAAAACCTTAAGGTTGTGTGCAGACTTTTTCACTATGTTGGTAGTTTTATCATTTTGACACTGCCTAAAAGTGGTTCTAAAGGTGGATAAAATTTTAGCCAATATTTGAAATTTTATGGGAAAGAGTGCAACCCATCTTTGGTGAAGCAACATGGTTTTCTGACCACGTTCGTTCATGCTGAAAGATACTGGATTGGCTAGAAACTAAGCCAGTAATTAAAATCAATCATTTTTTGTTCATAATGTGCCATCATCCTTGGTAAAGGCAAAATACTGCTCAATGAAAGGCTCACACTTATCTGTGACACATATTCTGACAGATCCATTATGTCTCTTTTCATATAGTCCAGTGAGGTATGTCTCAGTTCTTTTACAGTCTCATGGACTATGATAGAATCATATCAATACATGAGGTTTAGTAACTTGAGTTCATGCGTGATATCATGGATCCTGGCTCCAGGTAGGCAATTAACCTTTTTGCTCTCCTTGTCTAATCTGTTGAGCAGACATTTGTGTGTCACATAATGGAGTCCTCAATGTCAAAGAGTATTAGGTAGAGTGTGTGATTGCCTTATAGGCTTTGCACTCTGGGGAACATTAGGTGTAGGCTTGTGTGAGATGTTTGGTGTTGATTTTGGTGTGTGAGCAGTGTTGCCAATTAGGTGGCTTTGGAGGTCTTTGAGATGAGATTTGGGAAGGTTTCTTTTAAGTGCCTTACCATGTGACAGTATCTGTGTGTGGTGAACAAAAATATCCACCATTACTAGGAAAATATGAGGGAAAGAATAGATCAATTAAAAGTACGGAATTGAAAGATACAGGAGGGAAATACCAATGCGCCTGTGTGTTGGAATATAGTCCTCATGTTCATCAGATGCAGAGAATAACAGAAAACAATTGAGAAATATTACTGGTGCATGATGAACTGAAAGAATCAGTAGGTAACAAACCACATTTTGTGTATAAGATGGGAAGTAATCTTAAGAGACTGTTAGAGCATAGAGGGACGAATAAAGAGACAAACACAATTAACAGTTACAATAAATCAACTAGTAGATGTGGAAGTTGTAAACAGTGATGTGTAATAATGGAAGAAAATGAAATTATGTTGGATAATATAAATAACACCAAAATAAGATTTAAACAAGGCAACTGCAATATAAATTATGTGATCTATATGGCAAAGTGCAGTGTATGTTCTGGATACTATATAGGGAAGACAAAGATTTTTTAAAAAGCGGATATATGATCACCTATATAGTATCAAAAAGAAGGATAGTAACAATGCACTATATAGACACATAGAAAAGTATGGAGAAATACACAATTTTAGATTTGCTATATTAGAACATATTAAATATAATCCAAAAGGAGGCAATAGGAAAGGAATTTTGGGGTTTAGAGAAGTATGGTGACAATTGTTTATAGATGCATCAAATCCACCAGGTATGAATGATCAAATATCTATAAAACCTATATTAACTAATGGATTATAGAGGTATGCACAAGGGATGGAGTATTAGAGTCATGTAGAATGTATTAATATTATTAGTATGGAACATATAATGTCAAAATTATATGTTATGAAAAGTAGTAATGACAATAAGAGGCATTTTTTAACTAGGTTTGGTCTTAGAGATTGTCGATACGTATTTTAGAATTATATATAGTTAGTAAGTGTATAGTAGTCTTTATATGTATAAATATACATATACATTTAGTATTTTTAATGATTTATATAATATTTTATTTAAAATGTTTGGTTAATATTTTTGTACAGAACACAGTTTTATATAATCAGAAAGCACGTATACATTAAGATTTGCATAGGGATTATATATGTATAACATATATATATATACTATATTTATGTATAGAATTTATTATATTATTTAAGTATTGAAAACATATAGTATACAGTGCATAAAAGAGTTTTTAAAGCATTATATTGTTTAAATACATAGAGTTATATATTGAGTGATATCACTTTAAGGGCAGACCATTTTTTGAACTTTTTGGTACCTAAAAAGTTATTTAAATGTTAGTGTAAATTGGTAACGGTGTTCTGAAGAAGCCCTCACAGAGTGGGTGAAAGCGCTAAACTATTTCAGTTTGTTTTTATTGTTGGAGTGGATTCCTTTTCGCTTTTAAAATAAAGGACAATATCACAGGTATTTGCACAGCGATTCCTCTGTGTTAGTAACGTATTTACGAAGAAATATGTGTGAGGAATGCAGTATGGGTATTTCTGACAACCTTGTTTGTATGCAACATTTTTGCTCTATGCTAGTTGTCTATTTACATCTCTTGCATATTTTGTTATTTTCTTTGATGATTAACTGGTTGTCAAGAACATGAGACTATTGCTAAATTGCCTTAGGACACCCATATCTACTTAGCTGGCAACAGAGACATTTGGAATTTGCATATCCATATTTCTGATCTTGTAATAAGGTTGACTGTTAGGGATTAAGGACTGGGTTTTAACAGTGGTCTCCTAAGGCAGCTTCTGTGGTTACAGGCAAGATGTTATATAATGCAAAGATATGGCAGTGCTATTTAATCACAAGCTGGCTGTCCTAAGCTTATTTCTGCACAATGCCACACTGTTTAACAGGATTTGGATCTAATCCAAACTTTATAGGTAAATGTTACTGTCTAGGTGTTTGCTACTGCACATGGCACTGCTAACTGACACTGCCCAGTGGGCAGCACCTGACACAGAAAAAAAGTTTGAAAACTGACTCCTTTGCTGTCTAGCCAATAAATAGCCACACTTTGAGCTTCTTGTAGTGCTTCCCAACTGAAGGAGACCAGGTAAACACCTATTGCCACAAGATGTCTGATCCTCGAATTTCTTAATGTAAAAGCATAGCAAAAGCAACTCTAAAGAACAGATTAAACAAGAGGCAACTACATTTCTGGATAATTCACCCTTCTGCAAACAGATTTGAAAGCACAGAGAATAGAAAATCCAACAAAAACAGAAATTACTATTTTTGCCTTAAAATTAAACAAATTCTTTAAACATTCTCAAAAACAGTAGTGATCACTGCATAAATCAAGCTAAAGTGCAGTAAATCAAGAAAATATTCTTCTCTTAGCTTTGATGACTCTAGATTCAGTTGAAGCGTTGGAGTTCTTTATAAATGAGCAAATATCCTTGCAACATGCCTGATTTATAGTAGAGAAAAAACTTATAAACTGACTTGTACGCCCTCTAGAAAATAAACAACCATACTTTGAGCTTCTCCCAGTGATTCACAACCCAGACAACCCAGGCAAACACCTTCTGCCATAAGATACCTAATCCTGGAATTTCTTAATGTAAATGCACAGCAAAAGCAGCTAAGTGCAGATTAAACAACAAACAGCTATCAAACAAGTAACTCCCAGGCTAATGTGTCCTTTTGCAGAGATTTTGAAGTGCACAAAGTAAAAATGCCAACAAACAACAGAGAAACAAATATTTTTGCTACATAATTAAATAAATTATTTAATTGTTCAAAAATAATAGTGATGACTAATTAAAGCAAGTACAATTGCAGTATATTCTTATCTTAGCTTGTATGGCTCTGAATGCTGTTGAAACACTAGAAATGCATGGTGGAGTTGTCTGTGAGACAACCCCCCCCCAAAAAAAAGAGAGACCTGGGAGCCTTTACCTATCTAGATTAAAGTAACACAGTAGACATAAAGGTGGAATCATATCTTGCTGCAGTTCCTTTCTGGAGTTGGGGTTCCGCGAGCAGCTGGAACTGGTTTTGTTTTCTTGGAATCATATCTTGTATGCTTGTCTGCAGGACGAAGTTCATTATAAAATGTGAGCCAGTAAAAAGTTGACAGAACAGAACATTTTTCAATCTACATGAATTTCTTGAGCAATAAGAAATATGAAAGTATAATGACTGACATTACTAAATGACTATAAACGATAGTGATTTTTATAGGTGGCCAAATCAGAAACAATCTGCTAAAACTGCTGACAGCTAAGACTCTGTGCCCAAGCATGTGCCGAAACACATGCAAACATGCTGCCATTCACATATATACAAACACATACACATATAAACAATAAATTAGTAACTTATCAGATCCACATATTCATTTCAGTCTAGATCCATTCCATATCTAGCACTGCAGTCTCTTCAGCACTGGGTAGTATTGTTTTTTTTTTTTTTTTTTTTTTTTTTTTAAGACAGCACTTATGCTACCAGCAGACTGGACTGTTACTAGTCTATTTATAGGTTCATAGGTTGGTACTAGGCTATCGGCCCTAGGGCCTATACAAGCCTAGCCATAACAATTCCCTGGCTATTTCTTCCCACAATATTTACTTCCCTGGACCCCTGTCTAGCAGGGCGACTGACGTGATCCCCAGGGTAAATTTCCTATCTCCCATCCAGTCATCAAGGTTCCTTTTGAAGAGGGCCAAGGAGGCACTGTGCTTGACATGTATGGACAGTCTATTCCAGAGTATGGGGAGTCACTGGGTCAGGAACCTATCCCTCCAGCATGTTTTTTTCATTGTGATGACAAGGTTTGGGTGCCTGGAGAATGTGGCTCTGATGGATTGGGATTTCTTTAAGTGTAGCATGTCCAACAGCTCTGGGTTTGACATGGCCTTGTATGTTAAGCAGAGATTGCCTCTGAGTAGGCGATATGCAACAGAGTATAGCTGGAGTTGTTTTAGTCAGTCAGCATATGGCATCTGCTTTAGGCCTGTGATGCTTTCAGTGAGTTGTTTCTGCAGCCTTTCCAGTTGTTACAGATGTCTTGTGAGGCACATACCAAACGTGGCTTTGAATTCTATGATGGGTCTAATGAGTGATGAGTACAGTGGGACAATGACCTCTTCTTTTCTGGATGAAAAGCCCTTAGTGATGAGGTGTGCCACTTAGAAGGATTTCCTGACTGTTGTGGCGATGTGGTTATTGAAGGTGAGACCACTGTCCATCTGTGTTCCTAAGTCTTTTATCACACTTTCGGTCTTTGGTGTACTGCCAACTATGTGGTAATTCATGCGTACATGTTTTTTCCCAAAGGGGATAACTATACACTTCTTGGCATTGAGCTTGAGCCCATGGCTCTGGCACTAAGCATTTGTTTCTGTAAGGCCCTTTGTAGAATATCCACATCATTTGGGGATTCAATAATGGTTCCCAGTTTGCAGTCATCTGCGATCTTTGTTAGCCAGAGTCCCTCAGTGTTGGCCTGTACTTCAGAGAAGTAGATGCTAAACAAGATCTGTCCTAGGACTGAAGCCTGAGGGTCCTAGGACTGAAGCCAGAGGTACTCTATTTGTCACTTGTCTGGAGCTGGATTTGGAGTTGGCTACTTTTACAGATTGGGTTCTGTCAGTAAGTTGGCAACCCATTGAGTAACATAGGGATTTATGCCCAGCTTAGTAAGTTTATCTATGATTCCAGAGTGGGGGATGGTGTCAAAGGCTTTGGCGAGGTCTAGATAGCTGTGTGGACTGCCTTATCCTCGTCCATGGCTCTGGAGACTTATTCAAAGAAGTCAAGCAGGTTCACGAGATACAATCGTCCGTTCACAAACCCAAACTGTGTAGGGTCCAGTGTTTGAAGGTTGCTAATGTCTTTGTTTATAAGTTCCATGGTAATACGTTCCATAGCCTTGCAGATCAGGCTCATCAGACTGATGGGACGGTAGTTCCCAGGATCCAAGGTGGATCCCCCCTTGTGGAGTGGGATAACTGTAGCTGTGCACCACACAGTGTGTACAAAGCCTAAGGTGAGGCTATAATTAAACATGACACTTAGGTGAGGTGCCAGTTCATTTTTTAGTTCATGTAGTACACAGCCTGGGATATTGTCTGGTCCCATGGATGTCATATTCTTTGCTTTGGAGAGTGTGTTTTTTACCTGTGTGGCCGTGATTACTGGAATTTGGCAATCTTTCTGTAGTGAGATGGACCCTTTAGGGGGTGAGAGGGAGGTGAAGTTGGCACTGAATTCATCTGCCAGGATATTGGCAATATCCTTGGGATCAGTATATTTAATGCCATTCTGTTGTAGCTCAGAGCAGATCTGAGTATTCCCATTTAGATTCCTGACATAGCTATAGAATGCCTTGTGGGTGTCTTTGGAATCTTTGGCAATTTTATTTTCGTAACTAGCTTTGGAGGATTTTATGAGGGATCTCAGCTTCTTACTGAGGCTGGTAAGGGAGTTTTTTGTATCCTGGGATTTTCCTCTTTTCTGCAACAGTTTCTTCCTTCTGTTGTATAGTTTGTTTATGACAGGGGACCACCAGATTGGCTTTCTTTTTTTGGAGGAGAGAGTCTTGGTTTTATTTGGGATGGCATGATTCATTCATGAGTGGATGTGCTCATACAGTGCTTTAGTGTAGGATTCGGCAGTCAAACTTTCAGTTCCTGTCTGCATGGGTGTCACGAAGTTTGTCACTTCTGACTTGAGTAGCATGAAGTTGGCCTTGGAGACGTTTTTTATGGATGTTTCCTTACTGGATGTCAAAGGTGATTAGCTTATGGTCAGACCTAACCTACGAGGGATGACCACTGGTGTGGAGCATCAATTTCTGATGTTGGTAATGACCAGGTCCAGGATATTGGAGCCCCTGGTGAGACTATGGATTAGTTGATCCAGGGTGTTGGAATTTATGAATTCCAAGAACCGTTGGACAAAGGTGTTGGTACATGAGTAGTTTTCCCAGTAAATGGCAGGGTAGTTGAAATCACCCAGTATTAGGGTGTTTGGTTGTATCTTAATATTTTCCAGTATGTTTAGAAAGGTGTAGTGAGAATCTTGGGGCATGGTGGGGGATCTGTAGCAAGCTACAATTTGGATTACAGTCTTACCTAGTGTTAGTTGCACCTAAAGAATTTCAGATGCATTATGTTGGACAACTAGGCTGGAGGTATGAATATCCTTGGTGAATATGGACAATCCTCCTCCTTTAGTATTTTGGTCCTGGTTTGGTGGCTGAAATGTGTGGTAAGAGTTGTAGCCTGGTATTGCAGGGGTGCTCTCTGGAGTTTTGAACCAGATCTCAGTTAATACATAGATATCAATGTTCTCCATTTTTAGGAGTGCCTCGAGAGAGTGCATTTTGAGGTTTGGACTTCTGGCATTGAGTAGCATTACCTTCAGATTGTGTATACTTGTGACAAGCTCCAGGACATCTCTATTTTATTGGTAGTATAGCTGAACCAATGAAGGGCAAAACATTGGAGCAGATTCACATCAAATCATAGCAATGAGGCAGCCATAAATTTGCTATTTAAAGTCAGAGCAATCTGCCAAATGTGAAGTGGTTAAGAGGTATGGCTACAGCAGGGTGGATACTTACAGGGACAGCAGTCCCTAGCACACCAGGCAATGGATGCTGGGTCAGACAAGGATTCAATGGAAGAGCCATCTGCAGGAGATGATCATACCAGTTGAATGTGTGCACATTGTGCCGTGGCACTGACAAAGAGGTAGTGGATTGCAGATGGCATCAGAACATAGATATACTACAGTAAAAATGATGTATGCAAACTCAACACCAGACTGTGCTTACCTATGTATAGGATGGCCACTTTGTGCATCACACACTGTCAACCCAGTTAACAATGTACAGAGGACAAGAGTACATTTATCATCATTTGCACAAGTGAGGAAAGTAACACAGCAATGGATGCCTTTGGCAGTGAAGTCTGTTACTGAGGAGTATGTGCAGAAAACATGCTTTTGATTTTTGGGGTGAAACAGGGCTTTTAATGTATAACTCTTTTAGAAGTGCCGATGTCAGTGGAAGTTTGTGATATTCTGAGAGGTGTGGGTGTGCAGACACACTGCCTCAGTAGCAGTTGCACTGCTGTGGCTCAGTCTGCTGGACAGATCCAGGCCATGCATGGCTGAGGCTTCAGTATCTCATGCATGCCCCCACCCCTGATAGCTGCCTTTACCCAGAGTTGTGCTGGATGTACCATAACCCTTGGCTAGATGCTGACCTTCAGCAATTGCCTGTTCTGTGACTGTAGGACATCCTTTGCTGGTTGTTATCTTCCTCTATAACAGATGTCACCATGGAAGTGTTAACAGTGAGGAAGTAGGATCTTAATCTTCCACTGGCATGTTGGCTACCATCTGTAGATATAGCAGTTGACCAACACTATGGATAGCCTCTCACCCCTAGTAGGATGAGCCATAAAAGACATGCATGCTCCAATGTGTGACTGAGTCTATCCTAGCAAACACACATATGGAACAAGCAGTCATGTAGGTCATCATGCACAAAATGCATCACCTTCACTTTCTCCACCATTGTTATGGAAGTAATAGTCTCTGCAATGGCTTTACACATGTCCTAATTTGTACTGAAGAATGCACTAAACTCAGTGGACAGTGGTAACCATGTTTTCAGCGAGCACTATTAACCACCCCGCAGTATGGACTTGTCTGTCTATGAGCAATAAGGGCAGATTCTGACATCTGTCTACTGTAGATCAGCACACTTCCCTGATTGACAATGTCTCCATTATCATGTCTTCCCTGTGAGGTATGGGTAGCCTGCGTATCCTCAGGCATAAAAGCTGTGCCTGTGGTCTGTACTGGGTATGTGGTGGTCACATTCCCTATGTCCAGCACTGACTCTGTACTCCCTGACTGTACCAGATCACCCCTGACATCATTATTATGGGTTGCAGATCCACCATTATCTGGCAGGGCCAGTTTTGCAATGCTGGTGCTAGATGAAGAATCAACCGTGAATACACCAAAGCACAAAATATTCAGTGTAAGTATGACTGAGCTCCAGACATACACATGCAACTGAGATTTATAAACATAAACATGATATAAAGTAGTACTTGATTTCTATACCTTGTGCATATGGCTGTGATTGTTGAATCCCTGATGCATTTGTACAGCATAAGTCAGACAGCTGTAATATGTTTGACAGTGACTAAGGAATGCAGGGGACTTACAAGTGTTGATACATATAACTAGGTCTAAATATGTGAGAAATCTTTAGTGGATTGTCTCTTGGGCATGTCCAGCTCTGCACCAATGTCCATGATAGCATTGTAAGACTCTGCATAGGTGCTACTGCCTCTGAGAGAGACTAGGTACTCCTCCAACTCTATGAGAGGTGCTACACTTAATTTTTCCTACCTGTTATCCAACATTCCCATTCCAGGATTCATGCTCTTTGTTGGGCAATATGTATAATATCATTATCCCTGCAGCACAACATTTAATAACCATGGTTGTGGCCACCAGCTGCAATTCCCTGCATCTAAGAAGTTGAGCTTGCATATCAGTTTCCCAGCAGAAAAATCAGTGTGCTTCTGCTTACCCTGTTTTTAGGTATCACTATGTTGATATGGAAAGCAGTGGAATTAACAGTTTGTTCCTGCATGTCCCTGAAAAATTGTACCCTTCTTGGCCATATAGTATGCCATTTATATGCCTTATGGTTATATATCTGTATCCGCACTCTTTAATTAATGTCAGGCACATATGTTTGCTAAGCACATGTGCCCCACAAAACAATCTAATAACTTTGCAACTGACCAAATCAACAAAGAAAAACAAACAAACTAGGTAAAAAAGGCTATGTAGCTTAAGAAAGACCACTTGAAGGTGGCGAACTGTGTTCCACAGTCTAAAAAACACTTTTAATGTTAAAAACAAAATATGTGAAATTCAAAGTGCTGTGATAAGATTTTTTGTCCCTTTTCCTAGGAACATCATCAGATTAAGATTAATGTCATCATCATGTTCAATAACTTATTTTAAGAACACCAATCAAACTGATTCAATGTGCCAAGCCTCCTTATATAATCAGCTGCAGTTAAAGCAATATTCCCTAAACCTTATCAGTAATTTCCGGAACATTATTTATCAGATAAGCACACCTACTAGGTTCATTCATAAAAACACATACATTTCTTCATAGTTAAAACAAGCAATAATTATATATGTATGAAATTGTATGGAATGTCCCCTTAGAATAAATAAAAAAAAAAAAACTGTCATTCCACATCACGTTCAAAGCATCTCCAAGTATCACATACAGTATGCACTCCACATGTTATAAGAAAAAATAAATAATAATAATGCTAAGAAGAATAACAAATACATACATTCCTGTTAAAATAAAGTAAAATTCTCTGAAAGGTTTAAATATATTAAAGTCTTAAATTATCTCTCTAATGCTCTTATTTTCAAGAGACAGGAGACTGAGATTTGTTCATTCAGACTGGGTGAGTTTTTGGCATTAGTTAATTGCCATGCCAGTTTGCACTTTTCCAATAGGAGCAACCAAGGCCATCATCTGTCATTCACCTGCACTTGTTTGAATATGCAAAACTTAAAATAATGTCTACTATGCAAACAGATATGTTTGCACAGATTATTAGTGTCTTTCTCCATTCTGATGTCATATAAATGTTCATTAATCAGATTTTTTAAGTTTTCTTTCAGTCTTGCCAATATAGAAACTAGTGCAAAGCATACAGCAGACACAATATACTACCACTTTAGACTCACAGGTGAACCTTTTTGACTTAAAAATTGTGATTTGTTCAGTCTTATACTGTCACAGACTAAAGTATGTTTACAATACAAACATACTGCACATTTTTTTCATTCCTGCATTTGTCTTTCTCACTAATTTATTTTTCTGAAAAATTGCTTTCAAAAATGTGTCATGTTTGTAAACTACATTTGTTTTTTTCTCCCACAAGTTCTCTAAGGTCACTGTCCTGAATGAACAGACACCAGTTCTTTTCTAATATATTATTTACATTGTACAAAATACAGTAGTAAAGGAATTTTTGAATGCAGTGGAAACTGGCATTATGTTATTGGAAGGGACTGGTGTTCCACAACTGAGGAATGTGTTTGACTTAAATTCCTCAGAAGTGTTGTTAATGAGTTTGTCATGTAAATCATTTGATTCCGACTGTCACCCATAATGGGTCTAAAATATCTTCGCTCACGTTATTTGATCATGTCGATCATAAGATTATGTTTAAACCTAGTTGGATACCCTTATTTAATAAACATGTCCTTAAGGAGACTACATTCATCTAGGAAGGCATCCTAATCTGTAGTGATACGGGTGGCTCGGATGAACTGCCCCTTCACTACTGCTCTTATCTGGTGTATCGGATGTGAACTATTAAAATCAAAATAACTATTTGAATATGTCTCCTTCATGTAAATCCTTGAGGTGACTCTGTTGTTAATACAATCTTTCTCTAACCAAATGTCCAAATATAACATTAAAAGCATTTTAGGCTGTTTAGCAGTTTGACACCTTCAATTAGTCTTTCTTGAGCTACATAGCCTTTTTCCTTTGCAACTGACCAAGGTGACATGACTATTCTTCTCCATGTTAAATATAGTTTTACTACTGTGATATGCATAAGATATGCAACAGTTGTCATATATGCAAAAGTTGCATCATATGCACTGTAAAAATATTCTGAAGTATGCTCTGAATATGTGCTCATGGATATGTCAACTAAGATTAACAGTCCTGTAGTCCAGCAATTGCTGCAGCCTTGCAACTCCCATATCAATACACCTTTCCCACTACATTGATAAGTGATGACAAAAATATGTTTTATTATGTCAACAAGTTGAATAGGAGTTAAAAGCAATCATGCTACAAATCATGCACTTACCTTTTACAAGTTGAAATGGTTTTTTTTGAACGAATCTTCTAATATTCACTTTTTAAAGGTTCCATAGCATAATCAGGCTCTGTGCCTTCTATTTTGCTTATATCATGCAGATTCACCTAGCAGGGGATGATAAGAATACTAATTAGGCCTTAGATCATTATTGTTCCTGAAATGCTCAAGTTGCATGATGAGCACCTGTTACCCATCATGCACAGTTCTCTACAATGATGTGCATAAGCCTTGTTCAGTGTGTGTAGCACTACACAAGCATGATCCTGGCCATGCCTCCAGAGGGGGTAACTGTAGCAATTGGTAAATTGAGTCACTGGAGTGACCCATTTCTTAACAGCATGCACAGGGATACAGGACTGTCATGTTTTACACTTTAAAGTATCATAATCACACAGTACCTATATTTTTTGAGCCTATGTGTCACACAAATGAGATGATCATCAATGCTCATCACTTTGTGTCAGCTGGGACAAATGTCACCTGATTTAGGTTCCAATTTTCTGCCATTTTTCATTGAGATTCTTCATGGTGAGACATCACAGCTGGAGAAAGAGAGGGTAGTGCTTGTTATAGAACACAGTGGTGCTGTGAGGGGGAGTCCAACATATTTTTTTCTACATCTTCTATAAGGAATACAGCAAAGGTTCCTAAAAAACAGTGATAAAAGGTCTCATTATAAGACTGAAGCCTGGAAGAGTGTAGCCCAGCCTGTCACCTATGTCACTAGCACCTCAGGAATGGGTGAACAGTGTCATCATCATTATAATGACATAAGGCACAGCAATCCTGACCTCCTAGGTTGATAGAAAGATGGAGTAAAGTGGCAAGCAGGCACCATCTATGTATTGCAAGTAAAACGTATGTGAATTACACATATAACCTGCCAATGCAAGCTATTCAGAAGCCTTACACAGTGCTCTTTCTGTTTCTGAAGAAATTGAAGTGAATAGGCAGCTGCACAGGAGGATATTGGAGTGAGTATACTTGCTTCAGGCAGTATAGTAGTATAAATTCATTTATAGAATACATTTCATGCATCACTACAAGCACTGTGGTAACTGCCTTATTTGAAAAGTAGCCGTATGACTGCGAAGGGTATTAGTGTGTTTGTGCGTGCATCTAATCATATATTTGGGTGAGTGAGTCAGGATGTTCAGTAATTTAATCCAATGGAGCTATGCGGGTTTGTAATCTGACTTCCAATGAATATATCCTGAACTTTTTGACAAAACAAAGTTACGTCCTCATATTTCAAGCAAAATTTATACCTCTGGAGTTGTAAAGGTTACTTAAGAAATGTAAATTGCAAACTGTTAAGCAACATCAGATATTCACAATGATGGTATTTAATAGATTCTAGTCTTAAACCAAAGTCATAATAAACACATTAAATATTAGTTTTGTATTATTTTGTATACAAGTTATATATTGGTATAAGTTACTTTGAATCTAAATTCAGTAACCACTAAAGCTACACAAATACTGATGGCAGCATATTGCTTGCCCATCTGTGTCCTTTGCTATAAGGATATGCAGATTCACTTCACTTACTCAAAATACTGAAATATCAAATTTCAGTATCTCGAGACCAAGTGAGCGAGAGTCCACAACACTGAAGCTTCAAAAGACCGCAATATCAAAATATCAAAAACTAGCACACTGAATACTCACAGAACAGAATATTCAGCAATGCCTTTTTTTACAAGACATAAATGTTCCACTGCACAATACACCTCCCAATACAGAGTGACATGTAGTGACATCCTCCACATTGAACTCCTAACACTGTGACATCCTGTGTAGATGCCTGCCAAACACTGTTACAGAAACAGCAACATACCCACAAACAGTAGAATCCTCAATGTGTAACAGCGCCCATGAATACAGCAGGTGGAACATAGATGTCCGATCACATCTTTAGCAGCCTAGCTATCACAACCAGGAAGTCAGGTGTGCTGTAAGAGACCTTATTAGTCAACACATTCTCAAACTGGCAATGCCATTTAACAATGTACCACCATTTAGGAGATGGGGCATCACCACTAGCCATCCGAGCCCTCAATTCCTCAACCCTGTCCTGCTCCCTAGCTAACACACCCATCAGTAATGCCAAATCAGTGAACTTTTGCCCTAACAGACACTTGATCCTATGATGCCATGCCTCAACACTGTTCTGCGTGCGGGGAAGAAACAGGGTATTAAGCTTATGGATACTCCAGAAGGACACCAGGAACAAGGGTGGGAATCTACAGGACATGGCTGTCATTGTGGTGAACTTCTGTACCCTTTCCAGCACATACCAGTCATCAAAGTATGTGAGCAGATCCCTACCCTCAGCAGGGAATGTCTCCCTAAGTGCCTGGAAAGCCGGTAACACCTCCTCTTCTGGTAGGAACGCCAAGACCACAAGGGACTTTACCGCCAATTGGAACCACATATTAGTGTTATGCAGTGGCCCCAAACCCAACTGCTGTACCTTACACCAGATATTCTGGCCAAAATGGAACAGGCACCCTTTAGAGATAACACCTTGTAGATTCAGCCGTATACTCTTCATGGCCACAATCTCAAAGTCTGTCAACATATACTTCAGACGCCATTCAAAGCCATGCTCTGCCAGCAGTTCCAGTACACAATGCCACATGAAGTTGTAGGACTTCAATGACTTCTTACTCATGAGGCAATACAGAAGCAGCACACATTTAGGGAACCCACCATACTTAACCAGACCATGGATACTATACAGCTGATGGCATATCAGCCCTTTATAGAAGAACGTGCCATCCATGAGCCAGATAGTCGCCATACTGAGGTCCAGTAGATTTTGTGTGGTAAAACTCATAAAAACAACCAAACAGTAACAACAAAAAGGCTTCAGTGGTGTGGAGATGCAAAAAGAATAAAGGCCGATCCAAGATAGGTAGAATTCTTAAAAAACACTTTATTAAGCCAAAATAAAAAATATCTCTGAATGAAATCAAGTGCTTTTGTCTCCATTGTTGGGAGACTTTATCAAGATAGAGCATGACCATTAAAGCAGTGCTTTTATAGCATAACAATTAGGTGATAATCAAGCGGTGCACCAATCACAATTCAGCACTCATGAACAATTCATAAAGGATAAAGTGCATTGTTTAAAGATATACATCCCCAAAGCATGTATGTAAACCATAACAGCATCTATCACTTGCAGTATATAGGAAACATAAAATATGTTGTCAGACTTAAAAGGGAACATTATCAAGCTTAAAAAGCTAACAAAGCTAACAAAAAGTTTGGAAAACTTAAAAGTTTGAAAAACTTAAAAACTTGGACAAGGACAAATTGCACATATAAATATATGTCGAAAAACACAAATATTGAATACAATACGCGTCAGTATATGTCTATATAAATACTATAAATAATCATATAAATAATCATAAATACTACAAAATATTATAAATATTATATAAATATTGTAACATTTGTAAAAAATATATATATATACATATATATGTATATATAATGCCATAGGACATAAATTCATCCTAAAAACATTTATAGTAGACACTAATGAAATGAAATGTGGTAATGTATATAATTAAATAAATACTTTGAAAATCTATTTAAACATGCCTATGCTATAAACACCATATGCATATATAATGTAAATAAACTAGTGAGTATATATACTCTCAACTTAAAAAACATATATGTGTATATATATATATATATATATATATATATATATATATATATATATATATACACATACCTATCCAGTTCCAAATTATTATTCTCATATTCAAGCATTTAACCTGTTCAATTTCATAAAGGTTACCTATCTAAAGCCTTTAATTTTAAAAAACAAGTAATTGAGATAGATTCATTTAGACCCAGCCATTTAGTTGCATTTGTTTTTAATTGCCGAAAGGCTTCATTCCTTTCAAGGTATAATGGCATAGATATAAATAGATTTTCAAAGTATTTATTTAATTATATACATTACCATATTTCATTTCATTAGTGTCTACTATAAATTTTTTAAATGTTTTTAGGATAAATGTATATCCTATGGCATTTTATTTATATATATATATATATATATATATATATATATATATATTTTTTTTTTTTTACAAATTTTACAATATTTATATAATATTTATAATATTTTCATAGTAATTATGATTATTTATATGATTATTTATATGATTATTTATAGTATTTATATAGACATATACTGACACCTGTATTGTATTCAATATTTGTGTTTTTCTACATATATTTATATGTGCAATTTGACCCTGTCCTTGTCCAAGTTTTTAAGATTTTCAAACTTTTAAGTTTTCCAAACTTTTTGTTAGCTTTATTAGCTTTTTAAGCTTGATAATGTTCCCTTTTAAGTCTGACAACATATTTTATGTGTCCTATATATTGCAACTGATAGATGCTGTTATGGTTTACATACATGCTTTGGGGATGTATATCTTTAAACAATGCACTTTATCCTTTATGAATTATTCATGAGTGCTGAATTGTGATTGGTGCACCACTTGATTATCACCTAATTGTTATGCTATAAAAGCACTGCTTTAATGGACATGCTCTATCTTGATAAAGTCTCCAACACTGGAGATGAAAGCGCTTGATTTCATTCACAGATTTTTTTTTATTTTGGCTTAATAAAGCGTTTTTAAGAATTCTACCCATCTTGGATCAGCCTTTATTACTATTGCATCTCCACACCACTGAAAATTTTGTGTGTTTGTGAATACCACTACAATGGTGTCTGTACTGCTATCAGTCATTCTCTTAGTGAGGAAGGCACCTGCTTTGGTGGGATATTCACAAGCATTGATTTCATCCAACTGTAAGGCAGGGGCAGTGCCTGGGTTGGCCACCTTTTTATGTACCCTGCCCACCCTTTTAAGTAGTGCCCTCCATGTTGGCATGTCTGGTATGACATCCGTGGATGTGGATGCCAAAGCATCATCCACTATTAGATACGGTGTGTCTTGGGACTTTGTAGCTCTGATTTTTAGCTCTGCACACATACTGTAGCATTTGATTTTCACAGGGTCACTGGTATGGTTGTGGCAGACTGGCTTTTTCAATCGTTCACCCATGGGGTGCTCTCAGTGATGGCCCTACCTTTACACTTCTGCGATGCCTTCCAACTGCAGCACCAGTATGTTGTCTGCTGTCATATCCACTCTCAGGTTAGGACATATCCTTCCAGCAGTAGGACCAGCTTCCCCTTTTGTGAGGTACTCTCTGGGTATATCTCCCCAAGCTGTCCAGGTATCACAGGTATGCCTTGCACCATAGTGGGCTTAGTTGCTGGTGTGGCTTGCACCATACAAGCCACCATACAGGCTTCAGTTGCTGTTACAGCAGGTGTACACTCTACTAGCGGCAGCATTTTACAGCAGGTTTACACTCTAACAGCGGCAGAGTTGTAGTATTCCACTCAGCTGTAGTCTCATTCTACATTTTAAAATTTGCGGTATTGCATTTACGATGTTGTGGATTCTCGCTCACTTGGTCTCGAGATACTGAAATTTGATATTTCATTATTTCGAGCAAGTGAAGTGAATTCGGATATGCATGTATATCCATGTTATTTGTTTTTTATGATATTTTTAAAAATGTGAAAATTATGGCAATATAAATAAATAAATAGTATATGAACAACAGTTGATATCTCTTTGGTAGACAGAGGTCAAATATCAGGGCAGATGCACTGCCCACCATATAAGGTTTAAGAAAAAATACTTCAATAGCTTGCACACAGCACATTTTTTTTTTTTTTAATATTGATGCAAGTATGAATAGGCTATATCAGATGACTAGAGGTGTCAGCAGGCAGTTACTATAGAAACACCTGATGGCATGTAATGTTACGGCTGTGCTTCTTACAATACATGGATGTCTGTGGGATAAAGTACCCTTCCTCATTTGTTTTTTCTTGTAAAATGTTTCAGTTTTGCCCCAATATGGAATACAATCATTTGGTGGGAAACTCATACTATCAAAACCCAAAATGTTGAAAATCCAAAAAATTGAAAAATGGGAATTTGCCCTTTTTCCACTGTTTTGTGAACCCAGAGTTGATATGTGTAATTAACAGGGTTAATTATTTGACTGAATGTATTCCAAAGAAGTTTGTGAATAAGGCATCAACTCTGAGATATTACATCATTATTAATTTTTTTTTATAAAACTGAAATCAGATAGCTTTGAATTACAGTAGTACTTATGTAGACATATATCTGTAGTAAGTGCATCGACAGCAGTTACTTGAGAAGAGACTATATATACTGAGTGAGAAAAGAAATACTAATCATCGGGTATAGGCATGAATACCTTCATGAGTTTTACACATAAAATATGTGTTGGTCAAAACCATAAGCACTCGCAGGGCATTTTTAAAATATCTTTGTACAAGGTACATCTATATCATGAAAGAATGCTAAGCAGATTTGCTGTATACAACCTATATAAAAGGACAAAGGAAAGATACATTAATTACAGACAGAAAAAAGTAATAGGTCATGCTGCAACTGCAGTGAAAGCAGAAAAAGTTAAGAAAGCTACACAAGTGGACAGTAAAATATATGTACAGTATGACCAGGCTAATTACCAGCAGTTCATGAAATACAAGTGTACTATCATAAAGATACAAGTATGTACTGACACTTATCTTTTAATCAGTCTTTGCATCAGCTCAGACAGTTAATACTTGTCAAAATACGGGTCTACCTGACATGGCCGACAGTTCATATGGTCGACAGTTTATTTGGTCGACAGTTCATTTGATCGGCAAGCATTTTAGGTGGGGGGCTTCGCACCCCACACCCCCCATTGTAGGGGGCTGTGCCCCCCACACCCCACTAACTATATATATATCAACTCCAGGGTTGCACAACATTGGGGAAGGGGGCAAATCTGCTTGTCGACCAAATGAACTGTCGACCAAATGAGTGTCAATTATATGAACTGTCGACCATGTGAAGGGGACCCCAAAATACACAACCCTCACATGAGACTAATAAAATTAGATGTTTCAGTTTTCAATAATGTTAAAGTCCCCAACTAACAAAGGTTCTCCTTAATGTAGCTCATAGAACCATTCTACCGGACTTGCCACAAATGTACATTATATGGGAAATGTATTTACTCTGATCTTCACTATAAACAAAAGTACTTCTTATCTATCAATAGTTTGTGGTTGAAAGAAGTGAGGTTTTAAATTAATGGAGTTGTTCATGAAAACTGCACCTCTTTTCTCGAAGACCATGTTTGGTTTTTTTTTTTTTTTTTTTTTTTTTTTTTGGTAAGACTGAATAATCTGAGATGTTGATTTTTTTCTGGATGTACGTTTTTAACCATGTTTTGGAAATGACTGTTTTATTGGGTTTGACATGCAGTTTAGGTTTAGGGCTTAGGTTATGAAACATATTTATATATATTTTTTATGTATCTAATTAAATCCTTCAAGTTAAGGTATTTGTTGATCCAAAACAATTATAGTGGAGCAGAATCTAAACTGTGCCTCCCCTGCATGCTATGGCCTGATTGCTACCTTCTGGTTTATTGCCACACTTTTGGTGGAACGGATTGCAGTAGCACAATAGCAGGATCATGGGCAATTCACATCTTTACTGTGGTGGGAGGTCACTCTGGCTATCATCTCATTACTTCATAATGTTACCCACAATGGTTAAACTCTGAATATTCCTGTGTGTCTGTCTTACTATGTTGCTTTGCTGGACTAAATCTTTATGAATAAGTCAATGTCATTCATGTGCAGATATGCAGTGCCATCACTGTGGAATGATAGATGGATAGATAGATAGATAGATAGATAGATAGATAGATAGATAGATAGATAGATAGATAGATAGAATCTCTAAGTTCAAAGAGTTTCTGGAAACAGGATTTCTGTCAGAAAATATAGCTGCAGTTTTTGTAAAATGCAGCAAGCTATACATTGCTTGATATTAATAATTACCTATCAACAGTTCTCATTATCATTTTTCAATTCATGTTAGGCTGCCTTCAGCTCTTTTTCCCATTAACTCACACAAAGTTTAGGCTCACTATTCAAAACCATATGCTTTACTTTGTAAATCCAGAAGAAAAAACACATGTTACATTATGATATAACAACCAATGCTTCATTCCTGAGCTTTATGCTATTCATAAGCTAAGGTTGTCTTGTTGTAAGTCCATTGTATCTCAATGTTTTGATGTATTTACATTATACTTTGACTCCTTTTTCTCATTACAAGTTTAACTTTTGCCGGCTATTTTATTTTCATTGCAAATGTGACTTTTGTTAGATTAAAGCTCATTTGTAACAGTTGATAGGTAACAAGTGATTCTTTTTTCAAATGATATTGCTGGTTTTCTACAACACATATTACTGAATAACTCTATGCCATTTTTGGAAAGATATCCTTGACTGTTACAATTATATTGCTTGTTCTTTCATTGCAGTTACTTTCCACACTACATATTTTTACAGAAATAAAACTACTTGGTACATTTTATCCACAAGAATTACTTAAGAGCATCAACATAAATTCATTGTTTGTAAAGTCAATAATCAAAGACTAATCTATTTTTATGGATCCTCTCAGCTCTCACTGACTACAAATTATGAGGAATCATTTCCCAAACCTCTCTAATACATATTTAAGAAGTACATCTGTTTGTATTATTTTTTTATATCCATCTTTTTATTAATGCCATACTCAGTGTTCTTCATAAACAGTAGGCACATGATTTCATTGATATTTGCCTATACTATTTATTTATTTTTACTTTTGGGTTCCATTACTACTGCAATGGAATATTTAATACTAATTAACTGTAGTTTGAAGTCAACTAAAGTTTATGAAATATTAGGTTTTATTTGAAGTTAGGAATAAGGCAAGGCATCTTCTCAAGATGTGAATAATCAAATATATGACAGCTCCAGTTCAGTGCAGTGGAAGGCAACATACTGCATATGGGGAGGAAAAGCTTAACAAAGAAGTGTAAAAATGGAGATGAGACAGTAGCAGCAATAAACATATAAATATGCATTTATGAAGTCATGTAAGAATATCTAATATAAGTCAATAGTGTTATAAAGCAACAAATAATAGTGCTGGTTTACTAAAAAGCCTAACTAACAAGGGTCATGACTAGTCTAAAACAGAGTTAAAATCTGCCACCATAGGTTCCATTATTTTGGACATGTTCCCATCCCTTGATGATGAACAGGATGAAACAGGATAAAAAGTTGGAGGATGTGCAGAGGTGGTTAAGCAGCTTAGCATTTATTCTCTCAAAAGGTTATACATGCACTTTGTTGCTACTGACTGCAGATGTAGCTCTATGCAGTCTCAGAAACAGGTAGGCAGCCCACCGGGGCATGTTACAACACAAAAACAATAATACGGTAAAGTTGACACACAGTGGTATGGTAGACTACAGAATCAATATTACAGTAAAGCCAGCACACATGGCAAAATGGTAAAACAGTGCTACAGTAATGATGTTATACAGTGGCATTGCAGAATACAGACATGGTGCTAAAGTAAAGGTGAACCACAATACCAATGTAGGATACAGGAACATGGCAAGAGAAATTATGTCCTACTGTGGCATGTTTCGATACAGAAATAGTGTTAAAATAAAGATGGTACACCATGGCATGGGAGGATACAGAAACTGTATTGCAGTAAAGGTGGCACATAGTGCCATGCTATGATCCAGAGTGTTTATGGTAAAGATGGCATACAGTACTGTGGTATGATCCAGAAACAGTGTTACAGTAAAGATGGCACATAGTGCATTGCAGGATACAGAAACATTTGTTAATACAATAACGGTAACACACAGTGGAATTTTAGGCTAAAGAATCATTGCAGCAGTAAATTTTGCACACATTGTCATGGAAAAATTTCAGAAATAGTGCTGTGTTAAGGGTGGCACTTAGTGTCATGGTGCAGCACAAAGTGGTTTAACAAAGATGGGGCTCAGTGGAATGTTGAGATAAACAATCAGTGCTACAGTAAGGGTAACACTCACTGACATGTTAGGATACAGAAACAATGCTTTACTAAAAATGGGACATGTGTGGAATGATGGAATACAGAAACAATGCTAGAATAAAGGTGCCATGCATAAGCATGGTAAGGTAAACAAACAGTTAATACCGCAGTAAAGGCTGCCCAGTAGCCTGAAGGGATATAAGATACGTATGTCAGAAAAGGTCAAAAAGCAGAAGCATCACCAAAGTAAAAAAAATGCAAATGGGACTTTGGTGGTGGCTACTGAATCTTTTTGGATACAGATAAAATGATGGTGATGCCAAGCAAACCAATGAGAGTTACTCAGGTAAATATGAAATAATGACTTCAGGCCCTCATTTTTTCTGCTACTAATACAGAGTTCAAATATAGAGAAATAGGGTGGTTTCGGGGAACATGAAAGCTCACTGTGGCTCATTAAGAGTGGGTGATGGATGCTACACCATTGGCAGCAATCGGCACTTCACAGAAAATGGCTGGTATTAGGGAGTAGATAGCAGTAATGGCATGCTTAATGAGATAGACTGTATTTTGGTCAGTCTTTTGTAGATCTTGACAATGCCTGACTTGTTAAAAGATATGGATGATATTCCACAGAATCATTTTACTGGTGTGGAGCTAAAATAGTCTGGGTCATGGCTGACATCTTAAAAAACCCTGTCTTACAGCAGGAAAATGCTAGTGCAATGGTTAGTGCTTTGTAGTTCATCGCAGGCATCCCTATATTATCTAACTTACTAGAATATGCAACTCAAACAGGGCTGTCTGGACAAGCTCTTTGCATGATTTATAGAGAAAGGAGATGGAATATCATTAGAAGATAAATGGTAACTAGATTCATGTATTAAAATAATGCTTATGGTACTTACGTGTGGCCATGAAATAAATGGTGTTCATGCTATGCGACTTTTATTTTATTTATTTATTTTACATTTGTTAACTGGGAAAATCCAGCTGGACCAGGTCCATTTTCAATGGATGCCCAGGGAGAAAAGCTCCAAATTAACATACAGTAAGTAGTTAATACAATGAGAAATATAAAAAAGTGAAGACAGTAGATTACTTACAAGGATAGACAGGTGTGTACTGACTGCATCACCAAACTGCATTTGTGCAGCCATACGTCATTTTCTGATGTTGTGGATAGATGGTGGGGTGAGACATTGTCACTGCCTGACCGTGCAATGTCTCTGCTTGAGCATGTGGTGGGAGTAGGGCATCAGCCACGTGAATGTAGGTCAGCAACAAGATCAGCTGAGAGCCCATGTGGCCATGCATATTCGCACTCCTATAGTGGCAGTACCACCAACACTACTGAAGGGAGGGTGCTGTCCACACCACACCAGAGTAGGCCATGGGCACATGGTCCTGGCCAGTTCCATCAGGGACGTGGATCCAGCAGACAGCAGTCACCATTGGGGAGTAGTACTGTATCTGGCCTCGGGCCTGCTGATACCAGTAAGAATCCTGGCAGAACCAAATCCCGAGTCCTTGGTGGGGTATGGTAAGCTGTACATCCTGCCATGTACTTTCCATGGCTGTCCAACATAGCCCTGTGTAGGGCATCCACATGACTTTATTGTGTGCATACACTCTCACATCTCTATCACAGGCCGGTCACCACCAGACATGCACAGCTCCTCTGCACGGCCTAGTTGAACACCATCCCTGCAGACACACACACACACACACACACACACACACACACACACACACACACACACACACACACACACACACACACACACACACACACACAATGTCAAACATATGGCCCAGCCTAGGCCTCTGGCAATCCCACACCACACCCTGTGCATGTGATGATACCTGCGCCACATCCCTGTTATCCATACCATCGATGCAGGGACATGCTAATATGGGTCTGATGCACTGGGTGAATATAGTACAGTATAGTAATGTAATGTTGTGTAAGGTGCTGTCTGCTGGCAATAGTTATGGGTACACATCGAGGTGTATATACCTTTTTAGACATGATGCATTATTGCTGTTCGTACCGGTGACTGACTGTAGTGTCACATACTGTATTCCGTTTGTGTTCCAGGTGTTTGTGTGTCTGTAGGCTGTGGGCCTGCTGACAGTAGCAATGATGAGTATGATGGCATGGAAACACAGTGACCTTTTCCTAGCCAAGGTACAGCTGTAAATGTACATGTTTACCAGGTGTGTATACATGCAACAGTGTGTGAGGGACAATTGGGGCAGACAGTGTGACCTTACACATATACCCCTTGACACAGCCAACCAGCTTTCATAAATGTCATCTGGGTGTTCTGCAGTACCACAGGCTCATACATACAGAGGAGGTTACCTGCGTACTGGCACTAGGGCCCTCACAAGCTTAGCCATTACTTTAACCACAACCGATTCACCTATCAGTACCTGTTGCCCTTGC